>NW_026967555.1:600000-776835 GCF_028390025.1 Pseudophryne corroboree | reverse complement strand
GACGCTATATAATAACACTATAGTATAAGAGTGACATATTACCTCAGGGTGTGACGCTATATAATTAACACTATAGTATAAGAGTGACATATTACCTCAGGTGTGACGCTATATAAATAACACTAATAGTATAAGAGTGACATATTACCATCAGGTGTGACGCTATATAGTAACACTACAGTATAAGAGTGACATAATTACCTCAGGTGTGACGCTATATAATAACACTATAGTATAAGAGTGACATATTACCTCAGGTGTGACGCTTATATAATAACACTATAGTATAAGAGTGACATATTACCTCAGGTGTGACCTGCTATATAATAACACTATAGTATAAGAGTGACATATTACCTCAGGTGTGACGCTATATAAGTAACACTACAGTATAAGAGTGACATATTACCTCAGGTGTGACGCTATATAATAAACACTATAGTATAAGAGTGACATATTACCTCAGGTGTGACGCTATATAGATAACACTATAGTATAAGAGTGACATAATACCTCAGGTGTGACGCTATATAATAACACTATAGTAAGGAATACCTCAGGTGTGACTCTATATAATAACACCTATAGTATAAGAGTGACATATTACCTCAGGTGTGACGCTATATAATAACACTATAGTATAAGAGTGAACATAATACCTCAGGTGTGACGCTATATAATAACACTACAGTATAAGAGTGACATATTACCTCAGGTGTGACGCTATATAATAACACTATAGTATAAGAGTGACATTTACCTCAGGTGTGACGCTATATAATAACACTATAGTATAAGAGTGACATATTACCTCAGGTGTGACGCTATATAATAACACTATAGTATAAGAGTGACATATTACCTCAGGTGTGACGCTAATAATAGTAACACTACAGTATAAGAGTGACACATTACCTCAGGTGTGACGCTATATAATAACACTATAGTATAAGAATTGGCACATCAGACCTACAGGTGTGACGCTATATAATAACACTATAGTATAAGAGTGACATTACCTCAGGTGTGACGCTATAATAATAACACTATAGTATACGAGTGACATATTACCTCAGGTGTGACGCTATATAATAACACTACAGTATAAGAGTGACACATTACCTCAGGTGTGACGCTATATAATAATACTATAGTATAAGAGTGACATATTACCTCAGGTGTGACGCATATATAGTAACACTATAGTATAAGAGTGACACATTACCTCAGGTGTGACGCTATATAATAACACTATAGTATAAGAGTGACACATTACCTCAGGTGTGACGCTATATAATAACACTATAGTATAAGAGTGACATATTACCTCAGGTGTGACGCTATATAGTAACACTACAGAATAAGAGTGACATAATACCTCAGGTGTGACGCTATATAATAACACTATAGTATAAGAGTGGCACATCAGCTCAGGTGTGACGCTATATAATAACACTATAGTATAAGAGTGACATTACCTCAGGTGTGACGCTATATATAATAACACTATAGTATACGAGTGACATAATACCTCAGGTGTGACGCTATATAATAACACTACAGTATAAGAGTGACATATTACCTCAGGTGTGACGCTATAATAATAACACTACAGTATAAGGAGTGACATAATACCTCAGGTGTGACGCTATATAATAACACTACAGTATAAGAGTGACATAATACCTCAGGTGTGACGCTATATAATAACACTACAGTATAAGAGTGACATAATACCTCAGGGTGTGACGCTATATAATAACACTACAAGTATAAGAGTGACATAATACCTCAGGTGTGACGCTATATAATAACACTATAGTATAAGAGTGACACATTACCTCAGGTGTGACGCTATATAATAACACTATAGTATAAGAGTGACATATTACCTCAGGTGTGACGCTATATAATAACACTATAGTATAAGAGTTGACATATTACCTCAGGTGTGACGCTATATAGATAAACACTACAGTATAAGAGTGACACATTACCTCAGGTGTGACGCTATATAATAACACTATAGTATAAGAGTGGCACATCAGCTCAGGTGTGACGCTATATAATAACACTATAGTATAAGAGTGACACATTACCTCAGGTGTGACGCTATATAATAACACATATTGTATACGAGTGACATATTACCTCAGGTTGTGACGCTATATAATAAACACTATAGTATAAGAGGTGACATATTACCTCAGGTGTGACGCTATATAGTAACACTACAGTATAAGAGTGACATATTACCTCAGGTGTGACGCTATATAATAACACTATAGTATAAGAGTGACATATTACCTCAGGTGTGACGCTATATAGTAACACTACAGTATAAGAGTGACATAAAGCCTCAGGTGTGACTCTATATAAATAACACTATAGTATAAGAGTGACACATTACCTCAGGTGTGACACTATATAATAACACTACAGTATACGAGGGACGTATTACCTCAGGTGTGACGCTATATAATAACACTATAGTATAAGAGTGACATATTACCTCAGGGTGTGACGCTATATAATAACACTACAGTATAAGAGTGACATAATACCTCAGGTGTGACGCTATATAATAACACTACAGTATAAGAGTGACATATTACCTCAGGTGTGACGCTATATAATAACACTACAGTATAAGAGTGACATAATACCTCAGGTGTGACGCTATATAATAACACTACAGTATAAGAGTGACATATTACCTCAGGTGTGACGCTATATAATAACACTATAGTATAAGATTGACATATTACCTCAGGTGTGACGCTATATAGTAACACTACAGTATAAGAGTGACACATTACCTCAGGTGTGACGCTATATAATAACACTATAGTATAAGAGTGGCACATCAGCTCAGATGTGACGCTATATAATAACACTATAGTATAAGAGTGACATTAACTCAGGTGTGACGCTATATTAATAAACACTATAGTATACGAGTGACATATTACCTCAGGTGTGACGCTATATAATAACACTACAGTATAAGAGTGACACATTACCTCAGGTGTGACGCTATATAATAACACTATAGTATAAGAGTGACATATTACCTCAGGTGTGACGCTATATAGTAACACTACAGTATAAGAGTGACACATTACCTCAGGTGTGACGCTATATAATAACACTATAGTATAAGAGTGGCACATCAGCTCAGGTGTGGACGCTATATAATAACACTATAGTATACGAGTGACATATTACCATCAAGTGTGACGCTATATAATAACACTATAGTATAAGAGTGACATATTACCTCAGGTGTGACGCTATATAATAACACTATAGTATTAAGAGTGACATAATTACCTCAGGTGTGACGCTATATAGTAACACTACAGTATAAGAGTGGACATAATACCTCAGGTGTGACGCTATATAATAACACTATAGTATAAGAGTGACATATTACCTCAGTGTGACGTTATATAATAACACTATAGTATAAAGAGTGACATATTACCTCAGGTGTGACGCTATATAATAACACTATAGTATAAGAGTGACATAATACCTCAGGTGTGACGCTATATAATAACACTACAGTATAAGAGTGACATATTACCTCAGGTGTGACGCTATATAATAACACTACAGTATATAAGAGTGACATTACCTCAGGTGTGACGCTATATAATAACACTATAGTATAAGAGTGACATATTACCTCAGGTGTGACGCTATATAATAAACACTATAGTATAAGAGTGACATATTACCTCAGGTGTGAACGCTATATATAGTAACACTACAGTATAAGAGTGACACATTACCTCAGGTGTGACGCTATATAATAACACTATAGTATAAGAGTGACATTACCTCAGGTGTGACGCTATATAATAACACTATAGTATACGAGTGACATATTACCTCAGGTGTGACGCTATATAATAACACTACAGTATAAGAGTGACACATTACCTCAGGTGTGACGCTATATAATAACACTATAGTATAAGAGTGACATATTACCTCAGGTGTGACGCTATATAGTAACACTACAGTATAAGAGTGACAACATTACCTCAGGTGTGACGCTATATAATAACACTATAGTATAAGAGTGGCACATCAGCTCAGGTGTGACGCTATATAATAACACTATAGTATAAGAGTGACATTAACCTCAGGGTGTGACGCTATATAATAACACTATAGTATACGAGTGACATATTACCTCAGGTGTGACGCTATATAATAACACTATAGTATAAGAGTGACATATTACCCTCAGGTGTGACGCTATATTAGTAACACTACAGTATAAGAGTGACATATTACCTCAGGTGTGACGTATATATAATAACACTATAGTATAAGAGTGACATATTACCTCAGGTGTGACGCTATATAATAACACTATAGTATAAGAGTGGACATATTACCTCAGGTGTGACCGCTATATAGTAACACTACAGTATAAGAGTGACATAATACCTCAGGTGTGACGCTAATATAATAACACTATAGTATAAGAGTGGCACATCAGCTCAGGTGTGACGCTATATAATAACACTATAGTATAAGAGTGACATTACCTCAGGTGTGACGCTATAATAACACTATAGTATACGAGTGACATATTACCTCAGGTGTGACGCTATATAATAACACTATAGTATAAGAGTGACATATTACCTCAGGTGTGACGCTATATAGTAACACTACAGTATAAGAGTGACATATTACCTCAGGTGTGACGCTATATAATAACACTATAGTATAAGAGTGACATCATTACCTCAGGTGTGACGCTATATAGTAACACTACAGTATAAGAGTGACATAATACCTCAGGTGTGACGCTATATAATAACACTATAGTATAAGAGTGACATATTACCTCAGGTGTGACGTTATATAATAACACTATAGTATAAGAGTGACATTTACCTCAGGTGTGACGCTATATAATAACACTATAGTATAAGAGTGACATAATACCTCAGGTGTGACGCTATATAATAACACTACAGTATAAGAGTGACATATTACCCTCAGGTGTGACGCTATATAATAACACTATAGTTATAAGAGTGACATTACCTCAGGTGTGACGCTATATAATAACACTATAGTATATAGAGTGACATATTACCTCAGGTGTGACGCTATATAATAAACACTATAGTATAAGAGTGACATATTACCTCAGGTGTGATGCTATATAGTAACACTACAGTATAAGAGTGACACATTACCTCAGGTGTGTGACGCTATATAATAACACTATAGTATAAGAGAATGGCACATCAGCTCAGGTGTGACGCTATATAATAACACTATAGTATAAGAGTGACATTACCTCAGGTGTGACGCTATATAATAACACTATAGTATACGAGTGACATATTAACCTCAGGTGTGACGCTATATAATAACACTACAGTATAAGAGTGACACATTACCTCAGGTGTGACGCTATATAATAATACTATAGTATACGAGTGACATATTACCTCAGGTGTGACGCTATATAATAACACTACAGTATAAGAGTGACACATTACCTCAGGTGTGACGCTATATAGTAACACTACAGTATAAGAGTGACATAATACCTCAGGTGTGACGCTATATAATAACACTATAGTATAAGAGTGACATATTACCTCAGGTGTGACGTTATATAATAACACATATAGTATAAGAGTGACATATTACCTCAAGGTGTGACGCTATATAATAACACTATAGTATAAGATTGACATAATACCCTCAGGTGTGACGCTATATAATAACACTACAGTATAAGAGTGACATATTACCTCAGGTGTGAACGCTATATAATAACAACTACAGTATAAGAGTGACACATTACCTCAGGTGTGACGCTATATAATAACACTACAGTATAAGAGTGACATAATACCTCAGGTGTGACGCTATATAATAACACTACAGTATAAGAGTGACATATTACCTCAGGTGTGACGCTATATAATAACACTACAGTATAAGAGTGACATATTACCTCAGGTGTGGACGCTATATAATAACACTACAGTATAAGAGTGACACATTACCTCAGGTGTGACGCTATATAATAAACACTACAGTATATGAGTGACATAATACCTCAGGTGTGACGCTATATAATAACACTACAGTATAAGAGTGACATATTACCTCAGGTGTGACGCTATATAATAACACTACAGTATAAGAGTGACATATTACCTCAGGTGTGACGCTATATAATAACACTACAGTATAAGAGTGACATATTACCTCAGGTGTGACGCTATATAATAACACTACAGTATAAGAGTGACATAATACCCTCAGGTGTGACGCTATATAATAACACTACAGTATATAAGAGTGACATATTACCTCAGGTGTGACGCTATATAATAACACTACAGTATAAGGAGTGACATAATACCTCAGGTGTGATGCTATATAATAACACTACAGTATAAGAGTGACATAATACCTCAGGTGTGACGCTATATAATAACACTACAGTATAAGAGTGACATAATACCTCAGGTGTGACGCTATATAATAACACTACAGTATAAGAGTGACATATTACCTCAGGTGTGACGCTATATAATAACACTACAGTATAAGGAGTGACATAATACCTCAGGTGTGACGCTATATAATAACACTACAGTATAAGAGTGACATAATACCTCAGGTGTGACGCTATATAATAACACTACAGTATAAGAGTGACATATTACCTCAGGTGTGACGCTATATAATAACACTACAGTATAAGGAGTGACATAATACCTCAGGTGTGACGCTATATAATAACACTACAGTATAAGAGTGACATAATACCTCAGGTGTGACGCTATATAATAACACTACAGTATAAGAGTGACATAATACCTCAGGTCTGACGCTATATAATAACACTACAGTATAAGAGTGACATAATACCTCAGGTGTGACGCTATATAATAACACTATAGTATAAGAGTGACACATTACCTCAGGTGTGACGCTATATAATAACACTATAGTATAAGAGTGACATATTACCTCAGGTGTGACGCTATATAATAACACTATAGTATAAGAGTGACATATTACCTCAGGTGTGACGCTATATAGTAACACTACAGTATAAGAGTGACACATTACCTCAGGTGTGACGCTATATAATAACACTACAGTATAAGGAGTGACATAATACCTCAGGTGTGACGCTATATAATAACACTACAGTATAAGAGTGACACATTACCTCAGGTGTGACGCTATATAATAACACTATAGTATACGAGTGACATATTACCTCAGGTGTGACGCTATATAATAACACTATAGTATAAGAGTGACACATTACCTCAGGTGTGACGCTATATAATAACACTATAGTATACGAGTGACATATTACCTCAGGTGTGACGCTATATAATAACACTATAGTATAAGAGTGACATATTACCTCAGGTGTGACGCTATATAGTAACACTACAGTATAAGAGTGACATATTACCTCAGGTGTGACGCTATATAATAACACTATAGTATAAGAGTGACATATTACCTCAGGTGTGACGCTACATAGTAACACTACAGTATAAGAGTGACATAAAGCCTCAGGTGTGACGCTATATAATAACACTACAGTATAAGAGTGACATATTACCTCAGGTGTGACGCTATATAATAACACTACAGTAAAAGAGTGACATAATACCTCAGGTGTGACGCTATATAATAACACTACAGTATAAGAGTGACATATTACCTCAGGTGTGACGCTATATAATAACACTACAGTATAAGAGTGACATATTACCTCAGGTGTGACGCTATATAATAACACTACAGTATAAGGAGTGACATAATACCTCAGGTGTGACGCTATATAATAACACTACAGTATAAGAGTGACATAATACCTCAGGTGTGACGCTATATAATAACACTACAGTATAAGAGTGACATAATACCTCAGGTGTGACGCTATATAATAACACTACAGTATAAGAGTGACATAATACCTCAGGTGTGACGCTATATAATAACACTATAGTATAAGAGTGACACATTACCTCAGGTGTGACGCTATATAATAACACTATAGTATAAGAGTGACATATTACCTCAGGTGTGACGCTATATAATAACACTATAGTATAAGAGTGACATATTACCTCAGGTGTGACGCTATATAGTAACACTACAGTATAAGAGTGACACATTACCTCAGGTGTGACGCTATATAATAACACTATAGTATAAGAGTGGCACATCAGCTCAGGTGTGACGCTATATAATAACACTATAGTATAAGAGTGACACATTACCTCAGGTGTGACGCTATATAATAACACTATTGTATACGAGTGACATATTACCTCAGGTGTGACGCTATATAATAACACTATAGTATAAGAGTGACATATTACCTCAGGTGTGACGCTATATAGTAACACTACAGTATAAGAGTGACATATTACCTCAGGTGTGACGCTATATAATAACACTATAGTATAAGAGTGACATATTACCTCAGGTGTGACGCTATATAGTAACACTACAGTATAAGAGTTACATAAAGCCTCAGGTGTGACTCTATATAATAACACTATAGTATAAGAGTGACATTACCTCAGGTGTGACACTATATAATAACACTACAGTATACGAGGGACGTATTACCTCAGGTGTGACGCTATATAATAACACTATAGTATAAGAGTGACATATTACCTCAGGTGTGACGCTATATAATAACACTACAGTATAAGAGTGACATAATACCTCAGGTGTGACGCTATATAATAACACTACAGTATAAGAGTGACATATTACCTCAGGTGTGACGCTATATAATAACACTACAGTATAAGAGTGACATAATACCTCAGGTGTGACGCTATATAATAACACTACAGTATAAGAGTGACATATTACCTCAGGTGTGACGCTATATAATAACACTATAGTATAAGATTGACATATTACCTCAGGTGTGACGCTATATAGTAACACTACAGTATAAGAGTGACACATTACCTCAGGTGTGACGCTATAAAATAACACTATAGTATAAGAGTGGCACATCAGCTCAGATGTGACGCTATATAATAACACTATAGTATACGAGTGACATATTACCTCAGGTGTGACGCTATATAATAACACTACAGTATAAGAGTGACACATTACCTCAGGTGTGACGCTATATAATAACACTATAGTATAAGAGTGGCACATCAGCTCAGGTGTGACGCTATATAATAACACTATAGTATACGAGTGACATATTACCTCAAGTGTGACGCTATATAATAACACTATAGTATAAGAGTGACATATTACCTCAGGTGTGACGCTATATAATAACACTATAGTATAAGAGTGACATATTACCTCAGGTGTGACGCTATATAGTAACACTACAGTATAAGAGTGACATAATACCTCAGGTGTGACGCTATATAATAACACTATAGTATAAGAGTGACATATTACCTCAGGTGTGACGTTATATAATAACACTATAGTATAAGAGTGACATATTACCTCAGGTGTGACGCTATATAATAACACTATAGTATAAGAGTGACATAATACCTCAGGTGTGACGCTATATAATAACACTACAGTATAAGAGTGACATATTACCTCAGGTGTGACGCTATATAATAACACTATAGTATAAGAGTGACATTACCTCAGGTGTGACGCTATATAATAACACTATAGTATAAGAGTGACATATTACCTCAGGTGTGACGCTATATAATAACACTATAGTATAAGAGTGACATATTACCTCAGGTGTGACGCTATATAGTAACACTACAGTATAAGAGTGACACATTACCTCAGGTGTGACGCTATATAATAACACTATAGTATAAGAGTGACATTACCTCAGGTGTGACGCTATATAATAACACTATAGTATACGAGTGACATATTACCTCAGGTGTGACGCTATATAATAACACTACAGTATAAGAGTGACACATTACCTCAGGTGTGACGCTATATAATAACACTATAGTATAAGAGTGGCACATCAGCTCAGGTGTGACGCTATATAATAACACTATAGTATAAGAGTGACATTACCTCAGGTGTGACGCTATATAATAACACTATAGTATACGAGTGACATATTACCTCAGGTGTGACGCTATATAATAACACTATAGTATAAGAGTGACATATTACCTCAGGTGTGACGCTATATAGTAACACTACAGTATAAGAGTGACACATTACCTCAGGTGTGACGCTATATAATAACACTATAGTATAAGAGTGACATATTACCTCAGGTGTGACGCTATATAATAACACTATAGTATAAGAGTGACATATTACCTCAGGTGTGACGCTATATAGTAACACTACAGTATAAGAGTGACACATTACCTCAGGTGTGACGCTATATAATAACACTACAGTATAAGAGTGACATATTACCTCAGGTGTGACGCTATATAATAACACTATAGTATAAGAGTGACATATTACCTCAGGTGTGACGCTATATAGTAACACTACAGTATAAGAGTGACATAATACCTCAGGTGTGACGCTATATAATAACACTATAGTATAAGAGTGGCACATCAGCTCAGGTGTGACGCTATATAATAACACTATAGTATAAGAGTGACATTACCTCAGGTGTGACGCTATATAATAACACTATAGTATACGAGTGACATATTACCTCAGGTGTGACGCTATATAATAACACTACAGTATAAGAGTGACATATTACCTCAGGTGTGACGCTATATAATAACACTATAGTATAAGAGTGACATATTACCTCAGGTGTGACGCTATATAGTAACACTACAGTATAAGAGTGACATATTACCTCAGGTGTGACGCTATATAATAACACTATAGTATAAGAGTGACATATTACCTCAGGTGTGACGCTATATAGTAACACTACAGTATAAGAGTGACATAATACCTCAGGTGTGACGCTATATAATAACACTATAGTATAAGAGTGACATATTACCTCAGGTGTGACGTTATATAATAACACTATAGTATAAGAGTGACATATTACCTCAGGTGTGACGCTATATAATAACACTATAGTATAAGAGTGACATAATACCTCAGGTGTGACGCTATATAATAACACTACAGTATAAGAGTGACATATTACCTCAGGTGTGACGCTATATAATAACACTATAGTATAAGAGTGACATTACCTCAGGTGTGACGCTATATAATAACACTATAGTATAAGAGTGACATATTACCTCAGGTGTGACGCTATATAATAACACTATAGTATAAGAGTGACATATTACCTCAGGTGTGACGCTATATAGTAACACTACAGTATAAGAGTGACACATTACCTCAGGTGTGACGCTATATAATAACACTATAGTATAAGAATGGCACATCAGCTCAGGTGTGACGCTATATAATAACACTATAGTATAAGAGTGACATGACCTCAGGTGTGACGCTATATAATAACACTATAGTATACGAGTGACATATTACCTCAGGTGTGACGCTATATAATAACACTACAGTATAAGAGTGACACATTACCTCAGGTGTGACGCTATATAATAATACTATAGTATAAGAGTGACATATTACCTCAGGTGTGACGCTATATAGTAACACTACAGTATAAGAGTGACACATTACCTCAGGTGTGACGCTATATAATAACACTATAGTATAAGAGTGGCACATCAGCTCAGGTGTGACGCTATATAATAACACTATAGTATAAGAGTGACACATTACCTCAGGTGTGACGCTATATAATAACACTATAGTATACGAGTGACATATTACCTCAGGTGTGACGCTATATAATAACACTACAGTATAAGAGTGACATATTACCTCAGGTGTGACGCTATATAATAACACTACAGTATAAGAGTGACATATTACCTCAGGTGTGACGCTATATAATAACACTATAGTATACGAGTGACATATTACCTCAGGTGTGACGCTATATAATAACACTATAGTATAAGAGTGACATATTACCTCAGGTGTGACGCTATATAATAACACTATAGTATAAGAGTGACATATTGCCTCAGGTGTGACGCTATATAGTAACACTACAGTATAAGAGTGACATATTACCTCAGGTGTGACGTTATATAATAACACTATAGTATAAGAGTGACATATTACTTCAGGTGTGACGCTATATAATAACACTATAGTATAAGAGTGACATATTACCTCAGGTGTGACGCTATATAGTAACACTACAGTATAAGAGTGACATAATACCTCAGGTGTGACGCTATATAATAACACTATAGTATAAGAGTGACATATTACCTCAGGTGTGACGTTATATAATAACACTATAGTATAAGAGTGACATATTACCTCAGGTGTGACGCTATATAATAACACTATAGTATAAGATTGACATAATACCTCAGGTGTGACGCTATATAATAACACTACAGTATAAGAGTGACATAATACCTCAGGTGTGACGCTATATAATAACACTACAGTATAAGAGTGACATATTACCTCAGGTGTGACGCTATATAATAACACTACAGTATAAGAGTGACACATTACCTCAGGTGTGACGCTATATAATAACACTACAGTATATGAGTGACATAATACCTCAGGTGTGACGCTATATAATAACACTACAGTATAAGAGTGACATAATACCTCAGGTGTGACGCTATATAATAACACTACAGTATAAGAGTGACATATTACCTCAGGTGTGACGCTATATAATAACACTACAGTATAAGAGTGACATATTACCTCAGGTGTGACGCTATATAATAACACTACAGTATAAGAGTGACATAATACCTCAGGTGTGACGCTATATAATAACACTACAGTATAAGAGTGACATATTACCTCAGGTGTGACGCTATATAATAACACTACAGTATAAGGAGTGACATAATACCTCAGGTGTGACGCTATATAATAACACTACAGTATAAGAGTGACATAATACCTCAGGTGTGACGCTATATAATAACACTACAGTATAAGAGTGACATAATACCTCAGGTGTGACGCTATATAATAACACTACAGTATAAGAGTGACATATTACCTCAGGTGTGACGCTATATAATAACACTACAGTATAAGGAGTGACATAATACCTCAGGTGTGACGCTATATAATAACACTACAGTATAAGAGTGACATAATACCTCAGGTGTGACGCTATATAATAACACTACAGTATAAGAGTGACATAATACCTCAGGTGTGACGCTATATAATAACACTACAGTATAAGAGTGACATAATACCTCAGGTGTGACGCTATATAATAACACTATAGTATAAGAGTGACACATTACCTCAGGTGTGACGCTATATAATAACACTATAGTATAAGAGTGACATATTACCTCAGGTGTGACGCTATATAATAACACTATAGTATAAGAGTGACATATTACCTCAGGTGTGACGCTATATAGTAACACTACAGTATAAGAGTGACACATTACCTCAGGTGTGACGCTATATAATAACACTATAGTATAAGAGTGGCACATCAGCTCAGGTGTGACGCTATATAATAACACTATAGTATAAGAGTGACACATCACCTCAGGTGTGACGCTATATAATAACACTATAGTATACGAGTGACATATTACCTCAGGTGTGACGCTATATAATAACACTATAGTATAAGAGTGACATATTACCTCAGGTGTGACGCTATATAGTAACACTACAGTATAAGAGTGACATATTACCTCAGGTGTGACGCTATATAATAACACTACAGTATAAGGAGTGACATAATACCTCAGGTGTGACGCTATATAATAACACTACAGTATAAGAGTGACATAATACCTCAGGTGTGACGCTATATAATAACACTACAGTATAAGAGTGACATATTACCTCAGGTGTGACGCTATATAATAACACTACAGTATAAGAGTGACACATTACCTCAGGTGTGACGCTATATAATAACACTACAGTATAAGAGTGACATAATACCTCAGGTGTGACGCTATATAATAACACTACAGTATAAGAGTGACATAATACCTCAGGTGTGACGCTATATAATAACACTACAGTATAAGAGTGACATATTACCTCAGGTGTGACGCTATATAACAACACTACAGTATAAGAGTGACATAATACCTCAGGTGTGACGCTATATAATAACACTACAGTATAAGAGTGACATATTACCTCAGGTGTGACGCTATATAATAACACTACAGTATAAGAGTGACATATACTGTAGTGTTATTATATAGCGTCACACCTGAGGTATTATGTCACTCTTATACTGTAGTGTTATTATATAGCGTCACACCTGAGGTAATAAGAGTGACATAATACCTCAGGTGTGACGCTATATAATAACACTACAGTATAAGAGTGACATATTACCTCAGGTGTGACGCTATATAATAACACTATAGTATAAGAGTGACATATTACCTCAGGTGTGACGCTATATAGTAACACTACAGTATAAGAGTGACACATTACCTCAGGTGTGACACTATATAATAACACTATAGTATAAGAGTGGCACATCAGCTCAGGTGTGACGCTATATAATAACACTATAGTATAAGAGTGACATTAACTCAGGTGTGACGCTATATAATAACACTATAGTATACGAGTGACACATTACCTCAGGTGTGACGCTATATAATAACACTATAGTATAAGAGTGACACATTACCTCAGGTGTGACGCTATATAGTAACACTACAGTATAAGAGTGACACATTACCTCAGGTGTGACGCTATATAATAACACTATAGTATAAGAGTGGCACATCAGCTCAGGTGTGACGCTATATAATAACACTATAGTATAAGAGTGACATTACCTCAGGTGTGACGCTATATAATAACACTACAGTATAAGAGTGACATAAAGCCTCAGGTGTGACGCTATATAATAACACTATAGTATAAGAGTGACACATTACCTCAGGTGTGACACTATATAATAACACTACAGTATACGAGGGACATATTACCTCAGGTGTGACGCTATATAATAACACTATAGTATAAGAGTGACATATTACCTCAGGTGTGACGCTATATAATAACACTACAGTATAAGAGTGACATAATACCTCAGGTGTGACGCTATATAATAACACTACAGTATAAGAGTGACATATTACCTCAGGTGTGACGCTATATAATAACACTACAGTATAAGAGTGACATATTACCTCAGGTGTGACGCTATATAATAACACTACAGTATAAGAGTGACATATTACCTCAGGTGTGACGCTATATAATAACACTACAGTATAAGGAGTGACATAATACCTCAGGTGTGACGCTATATAATAACACTACAGTATAAGAGTGACATAATACCTCAGGTGTGACGCTATATAATAACACTACAGTATAAGAGTGACATATTACCTCAGGTGTGACGCTATATAATAACACTACAGTATAAGAGTGACACATTACCTCAGGTGTGACGCTATATAATAACACTACAGTATAAGAGTGACATAATACCTCAGGTGTGACGCTATATAATAACACTACAGTATAAGAGTGACATAATACCTCAGGTGTGACGCTATATAATAACACTACAGTATAAGAGTGACATATTACCTCAGGTGTGACGCTATATAACAACACTACAGTATAAGAGTGACATAATACCTCAGGTGTGACGCTATATAATAACACTACAGTATAAGAGTGACATATTACCTCAGGTGTGACGCTATATAATAACACTACAGTATAAGAGTGACATATTACCTCAGGTGTGACGCTATATAATAACACTACAGTATAAGAGTGACATAATACCTCAGGTGTGACGCTATATAATAACACTACAGTATAAGAGTGACATATTACCTCAGGTGTGACGCTATATAATAACACTATAGTATAAGAGTGACATATTACCTCAGGTGTGACGCTATATAGTAACACTACAGTATAAGAGTGACACATTACCTCAGGTGTGACGCTATATAATAACACTATAGTATAAGAGTGGCACATCAGCTCAGGTGTGACGCTATATAATAACACTATAGTATAAGAGTGACATTACCTCAGGTGTGACGCTATATAATAACACTACAGTATAAGAGTGACATAAAGCCTCAGGTGTGACGCTATATAATAACACTATAGTATAAGAGTGACACATTACCTCAGGTGTGACACTATATAATAACACTACAGTATACGAGGGACATATTACCTCAGGTGTGACGCTATATAATAACACTATAGTATAAGAGTGACATATTACCTCAGGTGTGACGCTATATAATAACACTACAGTATAAGAGTGACATAATACCTCAGGTGTGACGCTATATAATAACACTACAGTATAAGAGTGACATATTACCTCAGGTGTGACGCTATATAATAACACTACAGTATAAGGAGTGACATAATACCTCAGGTGTGACGCCATATAATAACACTACAGTATAAGAGTGACATATTACCTCAGGTGTGACGCTATATAATAACACTACAGTATAAGAGTGACATATTACCTCAGGTGTGACGCTATATAATAACACTACAGTAGAAGAGTGACATATTACCTCAGGTGTGACGCTATATAATAACACTACAGTATAAGAGTGACACATTACCTCAGGTGTGACGCTATATAATAACACTACAGTATAAGAGTGACATAATACCTCAGGTGTGACGCTATATAATAACACTACAGTATAAGAGTGACATAATACCTCAGGTGTGACGCTATATAATAACACTACAGTATAAGAGTGACATATTACCTCAGGTGTGACGCTATATAATAACACTACAGTATAAGAGTGACATAATACCTCAGGTGTGACGCTATATAATAACACTACAGTATAAGAGTGACATATTACCTCAGGTGTGACGCTATATAATAACACTACAGTATAAGAGTGACATATTACCTCAGGTGTGACGCTATATAATAACACTACAGTATAAGGAGTGACATAATACCTCAGGTGTGACGCTATATAATAACACTACAGTATAAGAGTGACATAATACCTCAGGTGTGACGCTATATAATAACACTACAGTATAAGAGTGACATATTACCTCAGGTGTGACGCTATATAATAACACTACAGTATAAGAGTGACACATTACCTCAGGTGTGACGCTATATAATAACACTACAGTATAAGAGTGACATAATACCTCAGGTGTGACGCTATATAATAACACTACAGTATAAGAGTGACATAATACCTCAGGTGTGACGCTATATAATAACACTACAGTATAAGAGTGACATATTACCTCAGGTGTGACGCTATATAATAACACTACAGTATAAGAGTGACATAATACCTCAGGTGTGACGCTATATAATAACACTACAGTATAAGAGTGACATATTACCTCAGGTGTGACGCTATATAATAACACTACAGTATAAGAGTGACATATTACCTCAGGTGTGACGCTATATAATAACACTACAGTATAAGGAGTGACATAATACCTCAGGTGTGACGCTATATAATAACACTACAGTATAAGAGTGACATAATACCTCAGGTCTGACGCTATATAATAACACTACAGTATAAGAGTGACATAATACCTCAGGTGTGACGCTATATAATAACACTATAGTATAAGAGTGACACATTACCTCAGGTGTGACGCTATATAATAACACTATAGTATAAGAGTGACATATTACCTCAGGTGTGACGCTATATAATAACACTATAGTATAAGAGTGACATATTACCTCAGGTGTGACGCTATATAGTAACACTACAGTATAAGAGTGACACATTACCTCAGGTGTGACGCTATATAATAACACTACAGTATAAGGAGTGACATAATACCTCAGGTGTGACGCTATATAATAACACTACAGTATAAGAGTGACATATTACCTCAGGTGTGACGCTATATAATAACACTACAGTATAAGGAGTGACATAATACCTCAGGTGTGACGCTATATAATAACACTACAGTATAAGAGTGACATAATACCTCAGGTGTGACGCTATATAATAACACTACAGTATAAGAGTGACATAATACCTCAGGTGTGACGCTATATAATAACACTACAGTATAAGAGTGACATATTACCTCAGGTGTGACGCTATATAATAACACTACAGTATAAGGAGTGACATAATACCTCAGGTGTGACGCTATATAATAACACTACAGTATAAGAGTGACATAATACCTCAGGTGTGACGCTATATAATAACACTGCAGTATAAGAGTGACATAATACCTCAGGTGTGACGCTATATAATAACACTACAGTATAAGAGTGACATAATACCTCAGGTGTGACGCTATATAATAACACTATAGTATAAGAGTGACACATTACCTCAGGTGTGACGCTATATAATAACACTATAGTATAAGAGTGACATATTACCTCAGGTGTGACGCTATATAATAACACTATAGTATAAGAGTGACATATTACCTCAGGTGTGACGCTATATAGTAACACTACAGTATAAGAGTGACACATTACCTCAGGTGTGACGCTATATAATAACACTATAGTATAAGAGTGGCACATCAGCTCAGGTGTGACGCTATATAATAACACTATAGTATAAGAGTGACACATTACCTCAGGTGTGACGCTATATAATAACACTATAGTATACGAGTGACATATTACCTCAGGTGTGACGCTATATAATAACACTATAGTATAAGAGTGACATATTACCTCAGGTGTGACGCTATATAGTAACACTACAGTATAAGAGTGACATATTACCTCAGGTGTGACGCTATATAATAACACTATAGTATAAGAGTGACATATTACCTCAGGTGTGACGCTATATAGTAACACTACAGTATAAGAGTGACATAAAGCCTCAGGTGTGACGCTATATAATAACACTATAGTATAAGAGTGACACATTACCTCAGGTGTGACACTATATAATAACACTACAGTATACGAGGGACATATTACCTCAGGTGTGACGCTATATAATAACACTATAGTATAAGAGTGACATATTACCTCAGGTGTGACGCTATATAATAACACTACAGTATAAGAGTGACATAATACCTCAGGTGTGACGCTATATAATAACACTACAGTATAAGAGTGACATATTACCTCAGGTGTGACGCTATATAATAACACTACAGTATAAGAGTGACATAATACCTCAGGTGTGACGCTATATAATAACACTACAGTATAAGAGTGACATATTACCTCAGGTGTGACGCTATATAATAACACTACAGTATAAGAGTGACATATTACCTCAGGTGTGACGCTATATAGTAACACTACAGTATAAGAGTGACACATTACCTCAGGTGTGACGCTATATAATAACACTATAGTATAAGAGTGGCACATCAGCTCAGGTGTGACGCTATATAATAACACTATAGTATAAGAGTGACATTAACTCAGGTGTGACGCTATATAATAACACTATAGTATACGAGTGACATATTACCTCAGGTGTGACACTATATAATAACACTACAGTATAAGAGTGACACATTACCTCAGGTGTGACGCTATATAATAACACTATAGTATAAGAGTGACATATTACCTCAGGTGTGACGCTATATAGTAACACTACAGTATAAGAGTGACACATTACCTCAGGTGTGACGCTATATAATAACACTATAGTATAAGAGTGGCACATCAGCTCAGGTGTGACGCTATATAATAACACTATAGTATAAGAGTGACATATTACCTCAGGTGTGACGCTATATAATAACACTACAGTATAAGAGTGACATATTACCTCAGGTGTGACGCTATATAATAACACTACAGTATAAGAGTGACATAATACCTCAGGTGTGACGCTATATAATAACACTACAGTATAAGAGTGACATATTACCTCAGGTGTGACGCTATATAATAACACTACAGTATAAGAGTGACATATTACCTCAGGTGTGACGCTATATAATAACACTACAGTATAAGGAGTGACATAATACCTCAGGTGTGACGCTATATAATAACACTACAGTATAAGAGTGACATAATACCTCAGGTGTGACGCTATATAATAACACTACAGTATAAGAGTGACATATTACCTCAGGTGTGACGCTATATAACACCACTACAGTATAAGAGTGACACATTACCTCAGGTGTGACGCTATATAATAACACTACAGTATAAGAGTGACATAATACCTCAGGTGTGACGCTATATAATAACACTACAGTATAAGAGTGACATAATACCTCAGGTGTGACGCTATATAATAACACTACAGTATAAGAGTGACATATTACCTCAGGTGTGACGCTATATAATAACACTACAGTATAAGAGTGACATAATACCTCAGGTGTGACGCTATATAATAACACTACAGTATAAGAGTGACATATTACCTCAGGTGTGACGCTATATAATAACACTACAGTATAAGAGTGACATATTACCTCAGGTGTGACGCTATATAATAACACTACAGTATAAGGAGTGACATAATACCTCAGGTGTGACGCTATATAATAACACTACAGTATAAGAGTGACATAATACCTCAGGTCTGACGCTATATAATAACACTACAGTATAAGAGTGACATAATACCTCAGGTGTGACGCTATATAATAACACTATAGTATAAGAGTGACACATTACCTCAGGTGTGACGCTATATAATAACACTATAGTATAAGAGTGACATAATACCTCAGGTCTGACGCTATATAATAACACTACAGTATAAGAGTGACATAATACCTCAGGTGTGACGCTATATAATAACACTATAGTATAAGAGTGACACATTACCTCAGGTGTGACGCTATATAATAACACTATAGTATAAGAGTGACATATTACCTCAGGTGTGACGCTATATAATAACACTATAGTATAAGAGTGACATATTACCTCAGGTGTGACGCTATATAGTAACACTACAGTATAAGAGTGACACATTACCTCAGGTGTGACGCTATATAATAACACTATAGTATAAGAGTGGCACATCAGCTCAGGTGTGACGCTATATAATAACACTATAGTATAAGAGTGACACATTACCTCAGGTGTGACGCTATATAATAACACTGTAGTATACGAGTGACATATTACCTCAGGTGTGACGCTATATAATAACACTATAGTATAAGAGTGACATATTACCTCAGGTGTGACGCTATATAGTAACACTACAGTATAAGAGTGACATATTACCTCAGGTGTGACGCTATATAATAACACTATAGTATAAGAGTGACATATTACCTCAGGTGTGACGCTACATAGTAACACTACAGTATAAGAGTGACATAAAGCCTCAGGTGTGACGCTATATAATAACACTATAGTATAAGAGTGACACATTACCTCAGGTGTGACACTATATAATAACACTACAGTATACGAGGGACATATTACCTCAGGTGTGACGCTATATAATAACACTATAGTATAAGAGTGACATATTACCTCAGGTGTGACGCTATATAATAACACTACAGTATAAGAGTGACATAATACCTCAGGTATGACGCTATATAATAACACTACAGTATAAGAGTGACATATTACCTCAGGTGTGACGCTATATAATAACACTACAGTATAAGAGTGACATAATACCTCAGGTGTGACGCTATATAATAACACTACAGTATAAGAGTGACATATTACCTCAGGTGTGACGCTATATAATAACACTATAGTATAAGAGTGACATATTACCTCAGGTGTGACGCTATATAGTAACACTACAGTATAAGAGTGACACATTACCTCAGGTGTGACGCTATATAATAACACTATAGTATAAGAGTGGCACATCAGCTCAGGTGTGACGCTATATAATAACACTATAGTATAAGAGTGACATTACCTCAGGTGTGACGCTATATAATAACACTATAGTATACGAGTGACATATTACCTCAGGTTTGACGCTATATAATAACACTACAGTATAAGAGTGACACATTACCTCAGGTGTGACGCTATATAATAACACTATAGTATAAGAGTGACATATTACCTCAGGTGTGACGCTATATAGTAACACTACAGTATAAGAGTGACACATTACCTCAGGTGTGACGCTATATAATAACACTATAGTATAAGAGTGGCACATCAGCTCAGGTGTGACGCTATATAATAACACTATAGTATAAGAGTGACATTACCTCAGGTGTGACGCTATATAATAACACTATAGTATACGAGTGACATATTACCTCAAGTGTGACGCTATATAATAATACTATAGTATAAGAGTGACATATTACCTCAGGTGTGACGCTATATAATAACACTATAGTATAAGAGTGACATATTACCTCAGGTGTGACGCTATATAGTAACACTACAGTATAAGAGTGACATATTACCTCAGGTGTGACGTTATATAATAACACTATAGTATAAGAGTGACATATTACCTCAGGTGTGACGCTATATAATAACACTATAGTATAAGAGTGACATATTACCTCAGGTGTGACGCTATATAGTAACACTACAGTATAAGAGTGACATAATACCTCCGGTGTGACGCTATATAATAACACTATAGTATAAGAGTGACATATTACCTCAGGTGTGACGCTATATAATAACACTATAGTATAAGAGTGACATATTACCTCAGGTGTGACGCTATATAATAACACTATAGTATAAGAGTGACATATTACCTCAGTGTGACGCTATATAATAACACTATAGTATAAGAGTGACATATTACCTCAGGTGTGACGCTATATAATAACACTACAGTATAAGAGTGACACATTACCTCAGGTGTGACGCTATATAATAACACTATAGTATAAGAGTGACATATTACCTCAGGTGTGACGCTATATAGTAACACTACAGTATAAGAGTGACACATTACCTCAGGTGTGACGCTATATAATAACACTATAGTATACGAGTGACATATTACCTCAGGTGTGACGCTATATAATAACACTACAGTATAAGAGTGACACATTACCTCAGGTGTGACGCTATATAATAACACTATAGTATAAGAGTGACATATTACCTCAGGTGTGACGCTATATAGTAACACTACAGTATAAGAGTGACACATTACCTCAGGTGTAACGCTATATAATAACACTATAGTATAAGAGTGGCACATCAGCTCAGGTGTGACGCTATATAATAACACTATAGTATAAGAGTGACATTACCTCAGGTGTGACGCTATATAATAACACTATAGTATACGAGTGACATATTACCTCAAGTGTGACGCTATATAATAACACTATAGTATAAGAGTGACATATTACCTCAGGTGTGACGCTATATAATAACACTATAGTATAAGAGTGACATATTACCTCAGGTGTGACGCTATATAGTAACACTACAGTATAAGAGTGACATATTACCTCAGGTGTGACGTTATATAATAACACTATAGTATAAGAGTGACATATTACCTCAGGTGTGACGCTATATAATAACACTATAGTATAAGAGTGACATATTACCTCAGGTGTGACGTTATATAATAACAAAATAGTATAAGAGTGACACATTACCTCAGGTGTGACGCTATATCATAACACTATAGTATAAGAGTGACATAATACCTCAGGTGTGACGCTATATAATAACACTATAGTATAAGAGTGACATATTACCTCAGGTGTGACGTTATATAATAACACTATAGTATAAGAGTGACATATTACCTCAGGTGTGACGCTATATAATAACACTATAGTATAAGAGTGACATATTACCTCAGGTGTGACGTTATATAATAACACTATAGTATAAGAGTGACATATTACCTCAGGTGTGACGCTATATAATAACACTATAGTATAAGAGTGACATAATACCTCAGGTGTGACGCTATATAATAACACTATAGTATAAGAGTGACATATTACCTCAGGTGTGACGCTATATAATAACACTATAGTATAAGAGTGACATATTACCTCAGTGTGACGCTATATAATAACACTATAGTATAAGAGTGACATATTACCTCAGGTGTGACGCTATATAATAACACTATAGTATAAGAGTGACATATTACCTCAGGTGTGACGCTATATAATAACACTATAGTATAAGAGTGACATATTACCTCAGTGTGACGCTATATAATAACACTATAGTATAAGAGTGACATATTACCTCATGTGTGACGCTATATAATAACACTATAGTATAAGAGTGACACATTACCTCAGGTGTGACGCTATATAATAACACTATAGTATAAGAGTGACATATTACCTCAGGTGTGACGTTATATAATAACACTATAGTATAAGAGTGACACATTACCTCAGGTGTGACGCTATATAATAACACTACAGTATAAGAGTGACATATTACCTCAGGTGTGACACTATATAATAACACTATAGTATAAGAGTGACATATTACCTCAGGTGTGACGCTATATAATAACACTATAGTATAAGAGTGACATATTACCTCAGGTGTGACGCTATATAATAACACTACAGTATAAGAGTGACACATTACCTCAGGTGTGACGCTATATAATAACACTACAGTATAAGAGTGACATAATACCTCAGGTGTGACGCTATATAATAACACTACAGTATAAGAGTGACATATTACCTCAGGTGTGACGCTATATAATAACACTACAGTATAAGAGTGACATAATACCTCAGGTGTGACGCTATATAATAACACTACAGTATAAGAGTGACATATTACCTCAGGTGTGACGCTATATAATAACACTATAGTATAAGAGTGACATATTACCTCAGGTGTGACGCTATATAGTAACACTACAGTATAAGAGTGACACATTACCTCAGGTGTGACGCTATATAATAACACTATAGTATAAGAGTGGCACATCAGCTCAGGTGTGACGCTATATAATAACACTATAGTATAAGAGTGACATTACCTCAGGTGTGACGCTATATAATAACACTATAGTATACGAGTGACATATTACCTCAGGTGTGACGCTATATAATAACACTACAGTATAAGAGTGACACATTACCTCAGGTGTGACGCTATATAATAACACTATAGTATAAGAGTGACATATTACCTCAGGTGTGACGCTATATAGTAACACTACAGTATAAGAGTGACACATTACCTCAGGTGTGACGCTATATAATAACACTACAGTATAAGAGTGACATATTACCTCAGGTGTGACGCTATATAATAACACTACAGTATAAGAGTGACATATTACCTCAGGTGTGACGCTATATAATAACACTACAGTATAAGAGTGACACATTACCTCAGGTGTGACGCTATATAATAACACTACAGTATAAGAGTGACATAATACCTCAGGTGTGACGCTATATAATAACACTACAGTATAAGAGTGACATAATACCTCAGGTGTGACGCTATATAATAACACTACAGTATAAGAGTGACATATTACCTCAGGTGTGACGCTATATAATAACACTACAGTATAAGAGTGACATAATACCTCAGGTGTGACGCTATATAATAACACTACAGTATAAGAGTGACATATTACCTCAGGTGTGACGCTATATAATAACACTACAGTATAAGAGTGACATATTACCTCAGGTGTGACGCTATATAATAACACTACAGTATAAGGAGTGACATAATACCTCAGGTGTGACGCTATATAATAACACTACAGTATAAGAGTGACATAATACCTCAGGTGTGACGCTATATAATAACACTACAGTATAAGAGTGACATATTACCTCAGGTGTGACGCTATATAACACCACTACAGTATAAGAGTGACACATTACCTCAGGTGTGACGCTATATAATAACACTACAGTATAAGAGTGACATAATACCTCAGGTGTGACGCTATATAATAACACTACAGTATAAGAGTGACATAATACCTCAGGTGTGACGCTATATAATAACACTACAGTATAAGAGTGACATATTACCTCAGGTGTGACGCTATATAATAACACTACAGTATAAGAGTGACATAATACCTCAGGTGTGACGCTATATAATAACACTACAGTATAAGAGTGACATATTACCTCAGGTGTGACGCTATATAATAACACTACAGTATAAGAGTGACATATTACCTCAGGTGTGACGCTATATAATAACACTACAGTATAAGGAGTGACATAATACCTCAGGTGTGACGCTATATAATAACACTACAGTATAAGAGTGACATAATACCTCAGGTCTGACGCTATATAATAACACTACAGTATAAGAGTGACATAATACCTCAGGTGTGACGCTATATAATAACACTATAGTATAAGAGTGACACATTACCTCAGGTGTGACGCTATATAATAACACTATAGTATAAGAGTGACATAATACCTCAGGTCTGACGCTATATAATAACACTACAGTATAAGAGTGACATAATACCTCAGGTGTGACGCTATATAATAACACTATAGTATAAGAGTGACACATTACCTCAGGTGTGACGCTATATAATAACACTATAGTATAAGAGTGACATATTACCTCAGGTGTGACGCTATATAATAACACTATAGTATAAGAGTGACATATTACCTCAGGTGTGACGCTATATAGTAACACTACAGTATAAGAGTGACACATTACCTCAGGTGTGACGCTATATAATAACACTATAGTATAAGAGTGGCACATCAGCTCAGGTGTGACGCTATATAATAACACTATAGTATAAGAGTGACACATTACCTCAGGTGTGACGCTATATAATAACACTATAGTATACGAGTGACATATTACCTCAGGTGTGACGCTATATAATAACACTATAGTATAAGAGTGACATATTACCTCAGGTGTGACGCTATATAGTAACACTACAGTATAAGAGTGACATATTACCTCAGGTGTGACGCTATATAATAACACTATAGTATAAGAGTGACATATTACCTCAGGTGTGACGCTACATAGTAACACTACAGTATAAGAGTGACATAAAGCCTCAGGTGTGACGCTATATAATAACACTATAGTATAAGAGTGACACATTACCTCAGGTGTGACACTATATACTAACACTACAGTATACGAGGGACATATTACCTCAGGTGTGACGCTATATAATAACACTATAGTATAAGAGTGACATATTACCTCAGGTGTGACGCTATATAATAACACTACAGTATAAGAGTGACATAATACCTCAGGTGTGACGCTATATAATAACACTACAGTATAAGAGTGACATATTACCTCAGGTGTGACGCTATATAATAACACTACAGTATAAGAGTGACATAATACCTCAGGTGTGACGCTATATAATAACACTACAGTATAAGAGTGACATATTACCTCAGGTGTGACGCTATATAATAACACTATAGTATAAGAGTGACATATTACCTCAGGTGTGACGCTATATAGTAACACTACAGTATAAGAGTGACACATTACCTCAGGTGTGACGCTATATAATAACACTATAGTATAAGAGTGGCACATCAGCTCAGGTGTGACGCTATATAATAACACTATAGTATAAGAGTGACATTACCTCAGGTGTGACGCTATATAATAACACTATAGTATACGAGTGACATATTACCTCAGGTTTGACGCTATATAATAACACTACAGTATAAGAGTGACACATTACCTCAGGTGTGACGCTATATAATAACACTATAGTATAAGAGTGACATATTACCTCAGGTGTGACGCTATATAGTAACACTACAGTATAAGAGTGACACATTACCTCAGGTGTGACGCTATATAATAACACTATAGTATAAGAGTGGCACATCAGCTCAGGTGTGACGCTATATAATAACACTATAGTATAAGAGTGACATATTACCTCAGGTGTGACGCTATATAATAACACTATAGTATACGAGTGACATATTACCTCAAGTGTGACGCTATATAATAATACTATAGTATAAGAGTGACATATTACCTCAGGTGTGACGCTATATAGTAACACTATAGTATAAGAGTGACATATTACCTCAGGTGTGACGCTATATAGTAACACTACAGTATAAGAGTGACATATTACCTCAGGTGTGACGCTATATAATAACACTATAGTATAAGAGTGACATATTACCTCAGTGTGACGCTATATAATAACACTATAGTATAAGAGTGACATATTACCTCAGGTGTGACGCTATATAATAACACTACAGTATAAGAGTGACACATTACCTCAGGTGTGACGCTATATAATAACACTATAGTATAAGAGTGACATATTACCTCAGGTGTGACGCTATATAGTAACACTACAGTATAAGAGTGACACATTACCTCAGGTGTGACGCTATATAATAACACTATAGTATACGAGTGACATATTACCTCAGGTGTGACGCTATATAATAACACTACAGTATAAGAGTGACACATTACCTCAGGTGTGACGCTATATAACACTATAGTATAAGAGTGACATATTACCTCAGGTGTGACGCTATATAGTAACACTACAGTATAAGAGTGACACATTACCTCAGGTGTGACGCTATATAATAACACTATAGTATAAGAGTGGCACATCAGCTCAGGTGTGACGCTATATAATAACACTATAGTATAAGAGTGACACATTACCTCAGGTGTGACGCTATATAATAACACTATAGTATACGAGTGACATATTACCTCAGGTGTGACGCTATATAATAACACTATAGTATAAGAGTGACATATTACCTCAGGTGTGACGCTATATAGTAACACTACAGTATAAGAGTGACATATTACCTCAGGTGTGACGCTATATAATAACACTATAGTATAAGAGTGACATATTACCTCAGGTGTGACGCTACATAGTAACACTACAGTATAAGAGTGACATAAAGCCTCAGGTGTGACGCTATATAATAACACTATAGTATAAGAGTGACACATTACCTCAGGTGTGACACTATATAATAACACTACAGTATACGAGGGACATATTACCTCAGGTGTGACGCTATATAATAACACTATAGTATAAGAGTGACATTACCTCAGGTGTGACGCTATATAATAACACTATAGTATACGAGTGACATATTACCTCAAGTGTGACGCTATATAATAACACTATAGTATAAGAGTGACATATTACCTCAGGTGTGACGCTATATAATAACACTATAGTATAAGAGTGACATATTACCTCAGGTGTGACGCTATATAATAACACTATAGTATAAGAGTGACATATTACCTCAGGTGTGACGCTATATAGTAACACTACAGTATAAGAGTGACACATTACCTCAGGTGTGACGCTATATAATAACACTATAGTATAAGAGTGACATATTACCTCAGGTGTGACGCTATATAATAACACTATAGTATAAGAGTGACATATTACCTCAGGTGTGACGCTATATAGTAACACTACAGTATAAGAGTGACACATTACCTCAGGTGTGACGCTATATAATAACACTATAGTATAAGAGTGGCACATCAGCTCAGGTGTGACGCTATATAATAACACTATAGTATAAGAGTGACATTACCTCAGGTGTGACGCTATATAATAACACTATAGTATACGAGTGACATATTACCTCAGGTTTGACGCTATATAATAACACTACAGTATAAGAGTGACACATTACCTCAGGTGTGACGCTATATAATAACACTATAGTATAAGAGTGACATATTACCTCAGGTGTGACGCTATATAGTAACACTACAGTATAAGAGTGACACATTACCTCAGGTGTGACGCTATATAATAACACTATAGTATAAGAGTGGCACATCAGCTCAGGTGTGACGCTATATAATAACACTATAGTATAAGAGTGACATATTACCTCAGGTGTGACGCTATATAATAACACTATAGTATACGAGTGACATATTACCTCAAGTGTGATGCTATATAATAATACTATAGTATAAGAGTGACATATTACCTCAGGTGTGACGCTATATAGTAACACTATAGTATAAGAGTGACATATTACCTCAGGTGTGACGCTATATAGTAACACTACAGTATAAGAGTGACATAATACCTCAGGTGTGACGCTATATAATAACACTATAGTATAAGAGTGACATATTACCTCAGGTGTGACGCTATATAATAACACTATAGTATAAGAGTGACATATTACCTCAGGTGTGACGCTATATAATAACACTATAGTATAAGAGTGACATATTACCTCAGTGTGACGCTATATAATAACACTATAGTATAAGAGTGACATATTACCTCAGGTGTGACGCTATATAATAACACTACAGTATAAGAGTGACACATTACCTCAGGTGTGACGCTATATAATAACACTATAGTATAAGAGTGACATATTACCTCAGGTGTGACGCTATATAGTAACACTACAGTATAAGAGTGACACATTACCTCAGGTGTGACGCTATATAATAACACTATAGTATACGAGTGACATATTACCTCAGGTGTGACGCTATATAATAACACTACAGTATAAGAGTGACACATTACCTCAGGTGTGACGCTATATAATAACACTATAGTATAAGAGTGACATATTACCTCAGGTGTGACGCTATATAGTAACACTACAGTATAAGAGTGACACATTACCTCAGGTGTGACGCTATATAATAACACTATAGTATACGAGTGACATATTACCTCAGGTGTGACGCTATATAATAACACTACAGTATAAGAGTGACACATTACCTCAGGTGTGACGCTATATAATAACACTATAGTATAAGAGTGACATATTACCTCAGGTGTGACGCTATATAGTAACACTACAGTATAAGAGTGACACATTACCTCAGGTGTGACGCTATATAATAACACTATAGTATAAGAGTGGCACATCAGCTCAGGTGTGACGCTATATAATAACACTATAGTATAAGAGTGACATTACCTCAGGTGTGACGCTATATAATAACACTATAGTATACGAGTGACATATTACCTCAAGTGTGACGCTATATAATAACACTATAGTATAAGAGTGACATATTACCTCAGGTGTGACGCTATATAATAACACTATAGTATAAGAGTGACATATTACCTCAGGTGTGACGCTATATAGTAACACTACAGTATAAGAGTGACATATTACCTCAGGTGTGACGTTATATAATAACACTATAGTATAAGAGTGACATATTACCTCAGGTGTGACGCTATATAATAACACTATAGTATAAGAGTGACATATTACCTCAGGTGTGACGTTATATAATAACAAAATAGTATAAGAGTGACATAATACCTCAGGTGTGACGCTATATAATAACACTATAGTATAAGAGTGACATATTACCTCAGGTGTGACGTTATATAATAACACTATAGTATAAGAGTGACATATTACCTCAGGTGTGACGCTATATAATAACACTATAGTATAAGAGTGACATATTACCTCAGGTGTGACGTTATATAATAACACTATAGTATAAGAGTGACATATTACCTCAGGTGTGACGCTATATAATAACACTATAGTATAACAGTGACATAATACCTCAGGTGTGACGCTATATAATAACACTATAGTATAAGAGTGACATATTACCTCAGGTGTGACGCTATATAATAACACTATAGTATAAGAGTGACATATTACCTCAGGTGTGACGCTATATAATAACACTATAGTATAAGAGTGACATATTACCTCAGTGTGACGCTATATAATAACACTATAGTATAAGAGTGACATATTACCTCAGGTGTGACGCTATATAATAACACTATAGTATAAGAGTGACATATTACCTCAGGTGTGACGCTATATAATAACACTATAGTATAAGAGTGACATATTACCTCAGTGTGACGCTATATAATAACACTATAGTATAAGAGTGACATATTACCTCAGGTGTGACGCTATATAATAACACTATAGTATAAGAGTGACACATTACCTCAGGTGTGACGCTATATAATAACACTATAGTATAAGAGTGACATATTACCTCAGGTGTGACGTTATATAATAACACTATAGTATAAGAGTGACACATTACCTCAGGTGTGACGCTATATAATAACACTACAGTATAAGAGTGACATATTACCTCAGGTGTGACACTATATAATAACACTATAGTATAAGAGTGACATATTACCTCAGGTGTGACGCTATATAATAACACTATAGTATAAGAGTGACATATTACCTCAGGTGTGACGCTATATAATAACACTACAGTATAAGAGTGACACATTACCTCAGGTGTGACGCTATATAATAACACTACAGTATAAGAGTGACATAATACCTCAGGTGTGACGCTATATAATAACACTACAGTATAAGAGTGACATATTACCTCAGGTGTGACGCTATATAATAACACTACAGTATAAGAGTGACATAATACCTCAGGTGTGACGCTATATAATAACACTACAGTATAAGAGTGACATATTACCTCAGGTGTGACGCTATATAATAACACTATAGTATAAGAGTGACATATTACCTCAGGTGTGACGCTATATAGTAACACTACAGTATAAGAGTGACACATTACCTCAGGTGTGACGCTATATAATAACACTATAGTATAAGAGTGGCACATCAGCTCAGGTGTGACGCTATATAATAACACTATAGTATAAGAGTGACATTACCTCAGGTGTGACGCTATATAATAACACTATAGTATACGAGTGACATATTACCTCAGGTGTGACGCTATATAATAACACTACAGTATAAGAGTGACACATTACCTCAGGTGTGACGCTATATAATAACACTATAGTATAAGAGTGACATATTACCTCAGGTGTGACGCTATATAGTAACACTACAGTATAAGAGTGACACATTACCTCAGGTGTGACGCTATATAATAACACTATAGTATAAGAGTGGCACATCAGCTCAGGTGTGACGCTATATAATAACACGATAGTATAAGAGTGACATTACCTCAGGTGTGACGCTATATAATAACACTATAGTATAAGAGTGACATATTACCTCAGGTGTGACGCTATATAATAACACTATAGTATAAGAGTGACATATTACCTCAGGTGTGACGCTATATAGTAACACTACAGTATAAGAGTGACATAATACCTCAGGTGTGACGCTATATAATAACACTATAGTATAAGAGTGACATATTACCTCAGGTGTGACGTTATATAATAACACTATAGTATAAGAGTGACATATTACCTCAGGTGTGACGCTATATAATAACACTATAGTATAAGAGTGACATAATACCTCAGGTGTGACGCTATATAATAACACTACAGTATAAGAGTGACATATTACCTCAGGTGTGACGCTATATAATAACACTATAGTATAAGAGTGACATTACCTCAGGTGTGACGCTATATAATAACACTATAGTATAAGAGTGACATATTACCTCAGGTGTGACGCTATATAATAACACTATAGTATAAGAGTGACATATTACCTCAGGTGTGACGCTATATAGTAACACTACAGTATAAGAGTGACACATTACCTCAGGTGTGACGCTATATAATAACACTATAGTATAAGAGTGACACATTACCTCAGGTGTGACGCTATATAGTAACACTACAGTATAAGAGTGACATATTACCTCAGGTGTGACGCTATATAGTAACAGTACAGTATAAGAGTGACACATTACCTCAGGTGTGACGCTATATAATAACACTATAGTATAAGAGTGGCACATCAGCTCAGGTGTGACACTATATAATAACACAATAGTATAAGAGTGACATTACCTCAGGTGTGACGCTATATAATAACACTATAGTATACGAGTGACATATTACCTCAGGTGTGACGCTATATAATAACACTATAGTATAAGAGTGACATATTACCTCAGGTGTGACGCTATATAATAACACTATAGTATAAGAGTGACATATTGCCTCAGGTGTGACGCTATATAGTAACACTACAGTATAAGAGTGACATATTACCTCAGGTGTGACGTTATATAATAACACTATAGTATAAGAGTGACATATTACCTCAGGTGTGACGCTATATAATAACACTATAGTATAAGAGTGACATATTACCTCAGGTGTGACGCTATATAGTAACACTACAGTATAAGAGTGACATAATACCTCAGGTGTGACGCTATATAATAACACTATAGTATAAGAGTGACATATTACCTCAGGTGTGACGTTATATAATAACACTATAGTATAAGAGTGACATATTACCTCAGGTGTGACGCTATATAATAACACTATAGTATAAGATTGACATAATACCTCAGGTGTGACGCTATATAATAACACTACAGTATAAGAGTGACATATTACCTCAGGTGTGACGCTATATAATAACACTACAGTATAAGAGTGACACATTACCTCAGGTGTGACGCTATATAATAACACTACAGTATAAGAGTGACATAATACCTCAGGTGTGACGCTATATAATAACACTACAGTATAAGAGTGACATATTACCTCAGGTGTGACGCTATATAATAACACTACAGTATAAGAGTGACATATTACCTCAGGTGTGACGCTATATAATAACACTACAGTATAAGAGTGACACATTACCTCAGGTGTGACGCTATATAATAACACTATAGTATAAGAGTGACATATTACCTCAGGTGTGACGCTATATAATAACACTATAGTATAAGAGTGACATATTACCTCAGGTATGACGCTATATAGTAACACTACAGTATAAGAGTGACACATTACCTCAGGTGTGACGCTATATAATAACACTATAGTATAAGAGTGGCACATCAGCTCAGGTGTGACGCTATATAATAACACTATAGTATAAGAGTGACATATTACCTCAGGTGTGACGCTATATAGTAACACTACAGTATAAGAGTGACATATTACCTCAGGTGTGACGCTATATAATAACACTATAGTATAAGAGTGACATATTACCTCAGGTGTGACGCTATATAGTAACACTACAGTATAAGAGTGACATAAAGCCTCAGGTGTGACGCTATATAATAACACTATAGTATAAGAGTGACACATTACCTCAGGTGTGACACTATATAATAACACTACAGTATACGAGGGACATATTACCTCAGGTGTGACGCTATATAATAACACTATAGTATAAGAGTGACATATTACCTCAGGTGTGACGCTATATAATAACACTACAGTATAAGAGTGACATAATACCTCAGGTGTGACGCTATATAATAACACTACAGTATAAGAGTGACATATTACCTCAGGTGTGACGCTATATAATAACACTACAGTATAAGAGTGACATATTACCTCAGGTGTGACGCTATATAATAACACTATAGTATAAGAGTGACATTACCTCAGGTGTGACGCTATATAATAACACTATAGTATACGAGTGACATATTACCTCAGGTGTGACGCTATATAATAACACTACAGTATAAGAGTGACACATTACCTCAGGTGTGACGCTATATAATAACACTATAGTATAAGAGTGACATATTACCTCAGGTGTGACGCTATATAGTAACACTACAGTATAAGAGTGGCACATCAGCTCAGGTGTGACGCTATATAATAACACTATAGTATAAGAGTGACATTACCTCAGGTGTGACGCTATATAATAACACTATAGTATACGAGTGACATATTACCTCAAGTGTGACGCTATATAATAACACTATAGTATAAGAGTGACATATTACCTCAGGTGTGACGCTATATAATAACACTATAGTATAAGAGTGACATATTACCTCAGGTGTGACGCTATATAGTAACACTACAGTATAAGAGTGACATATTACCTCAGGTGTGACGCTATATAATAACACTACAGTATAAGAGTGACATATTACCTCAGGTGTGACGCTATATAATAACACTACAGTATAAGGAGTGACATAATACCTCAGGTGTGACGCTATATAATAACACTACAGTATAAGAGTGACATAATACCTCAGGTGTGACGCTATATAATAACACTACAGTATAAGAGTGACATAATACCTCAGGTGTGACGCTATATAATAACACTATAGTATAAGAGTGGCACATCAGCTCAGGTGTGACGCTATATAATAACACTATAGTATAAGAGTGACACATTACCTCAGGTGTGACGCTATATAATAACACTATAGTATACGAGTGACATATTACCTCAGGTGTGACGCTATATAATAACACTATAGTATAAGAGTGACATATTACCTCAGGTGTGACGCTATATAGTAACACTACAGTATAAGAGTGACATATTACCTCAGGTGTGACGCTATATAATAACACTATAGTATAAGAGTGACATATTACCTCAGGTGTGACGCTATATAGTAACACTACAGTATAAGAGTGACAAAGCCTCAGGTGTGACGCTATATAATAACACTATAGTATAAGAGTGACACATTACCTCAGGTGTGACACTATATAATAACACTACAGTATACGAGGGACATATTACCTCAGGTGTGACGCTATATAATAACACTATAGTATAAGAGTGACATATTACCTCAGGTGTGACGCTATATAATAACACTACAGTATAAGAGTGACATAATACCTCAGGTGTGACGCTATATAATAACACTACAGTATAAGAGTGACATATTACCTCAGGTGTGACGCTATATAATAACACTACAGTATAAGAGTGACATATTACCTCTGGTGTGACGCTATATAATAACACTATAGTATAAGAGTGACATATTACCTCAGGTGTGACGCTATATAGTAACACTACAGTATAAGAGTGACACATTACCTCAGGTGTGACGCTATATAATAACACTACAGTATAAGAGTGGCACATCAGCTCAGGTGTGACGCTATATAATAACACTATAGTATAAGAGTGACATTACCTCAGGTGTGACGCTATATAATAACACTATAGTATACGAGTGACATATTACCTCAAGTGTGACGCTATATAATAACACTATAGTATAAGAGTGACATATTACCTCAGGTGTGACGCTATATAGTAACACTACAGTATAAGAGTGACATATTACCTCAGGTGTGACGTTATATGATAACACTATAGTATAAGAGTGACATATTACCTCAGGTGTGACGCTATATAATAACACTATAGTATAAGAGTGACATATTACCTCAGGTGTGACGCTATATAGTAACACTACAGTATAAGAGTGACATAATACCTCAGGTGTGACGCTATATAATAACACTATAGTATAAGAGTGACATATTACCTCAGGTGTGACGTTATATAATAACACTATAGTATAAGAGTGACATATTACCTCAGGTGTGACGCTATATAATAACACTATAGTATAAGAGTGACATAATACCTCAGGTGTGACGCTATATAATAACACTACAGTATAAGAGTGACATATTACCTCAGGTGTGACGCTATATAATAACACTATAGTATAAGAGTGACATTACCTCAGGTGTGACGCTATATAATAACACTATAGTATAAGAGTGACATATTACCTCAGGTGTGACGCTATATAGTAACACTACAGTATAAGAGTGACACATTACCTCAGGTGTGACGCTATATAATAACACTATAGTATAAGAGTGACATTACCTCAGGTGTGACGCTATATAATAACACTATAGTATACGAGTGACATATTACCTCAGGTGTGACGCTATATAATAACACTACAGTAGAAGAGTGACACATTACCTCAGGTGTGACGCTATATAATAACACTATAGTATAAGAGTGACATATTACCTCAGGTGTGACGCTATATAGTAACACTACAGTATAAGAGTGACACATTACCTCAGGTGTGACGCTATATAATAACACTATAGTATAAGAGTGGCACATCAGCTCAGGTGTGACGCTATATAATAACACTATAGTATAAGAGTGACATTACCTCAGGTGTGACGCTATATAATAACACTATAGTATACGAGTGACATATTACCTCAGGTGTGACGCTATATAATAACACTATAGTATAAGAGTGACATATTACCTCAGGTGTGACGCTATATAGTAACACTACAGTATAAGAGTGACATATTACCTCAGGTGTGACGTTATATAATAACACTATAGTATAAGAGTGACATATTACCTCAGGTGTGACGCTATATAATAACACTATAGTATAAGAGTGACATATTACCTCAGGTGTGACGCTATATAGTAACACTACAGTATAAGAGTGACATAATACCTCAGGTGTGACGCTATATAATAACACTATAGTATAAGAGTGACATATTACCTCAGGTGTGACGTTATATAATAACACTATAGTATAAGAGTGACACATTACCTCAGGTGTGACGCTATATAATAACACTATAGTATAAGAGTGACATAATACCTCAGGTGTGACGCTATATAATAACACTATAGTATAAGAGTGACATATTACCTCAGGTGTGACGTTATATAATAACACTATAGTATAAGAGTGACATATTACCTCAGGTGTGACGCTATATAATAACACTATAGTATAAGAGTGACATTACCTCAGGTGTGACGCTATATAATAACACTATAGTATAAGAGTGACATATTACCTCAGGTGTGACGCTATATAATAACACTATAGTATAAGAGTGACATATTACCTCAGGTGTGACGCTATATAATAACACTATAGCATAAGAGTGACATATTACCTCAGGTGTGACGCTATATAATAACACTATAGTATAAGAGTGACATATTACCTCAGGTGTGACGCTATATAATAACACTATAGTATAAGAGTGACATATTACCTCAGGTGTGACGCTATATAATAACACTATAGTATAAGAGTGACATATTACCTCAGTGTGACGCTATATAATAACACTATAGTATAAGAGTGACATATTACCTCAGGTGTGACGCTATATAATAACACTATAGTATAAGAGTGACATAATACCTCAGGTGTGACGCTATATAATAACACTATAGTATAAGAGTGACACATTACCTCAGGTGTGACGCTATATAATAACACTATAGTATAAGAGTGACATATTACCTCAGGTGTGACGCTATATAATAACACTATAGTATAAGAGTGACATATTACCTCAGGTATGACGCTATATAGTAACACTACAGTATAAGAGTGACACATTACCTCAGGTGTGACGCTATATAATAACACTATAGTATAAGAGTGGCACATCAGCTCAGGTGTGACGCTATATAATAACACTATAGTATAAGAGTGACACATTACCTCAGGTGTGACGCTATATAATAACACTATAGTATACGAGTGACATATTACCTCAGGTGTGACGCTATATAATAACACTATAGTATAAGAGTGACATATTACCTCAGGTGTGACGCTATATAGTAACACTACAGTATAAGAGTGACATATTACCTCAGGTGTGACGCTATATAATAACACTATAGTATAAGAGTGACATATTACCTCAGGTGTGACGCTATATAGTAACACTACAGTATAAGAGTGACATAAAGCCTCAGGTGTGACGCTATATAATAACACTATAGTATAAGAGTGACACATTACCTCAGGTGTGACACTATATAATAACACTACAGTATACGAGGGACATATTACCTCAGGTGTGACGCTATATAATAACACTATAGTATAAGAGTGACATATTACCTCAGGTGTGACGCTATATAATAACACTACAGTATAAGAGTGACATAATACCTCAGGTGTGACGCTATATAATAACACTACAGTATAAGAGTGACATATTACCTCAGGTGTGACGCTATATAATAACACTACAGTATAAGAGTGACATATTACCTCAGGTGTGACGCTATATAATAACACTATAGTATAAGAGTGACATTACCTCAGGTGTGACGCTATATAATAACACTATAGTATACGAGTGACATATTACCTCAGGTGTGACGCTATATAATAACACTACAGTATAAGAGTGACACATTACCTCAGGTGTGACGCTATATAATAAAACTACAGTATAAGAGTGACATATTACCTCAGGTGTGACGCTATATAATAACACTACAGTATAAGAGTGACATATTACCTCTGGTGTGACGCTATATAATAACACTATAGTATAAGAGTGACATATTACCTCAGGTGTGACGCTATATAGTAACACTACAGTATAAGAGTGACACATTACCTCAGGTGTGACGCTATATAATAACACTACAGTATAAGAGTGGCACATCAGCTCAGGTGTGACGCTATATAATAACACTATAGTATAAGAGTGACATTACCTCAGGTGTGACGCTATATAATAACACTATAGTATACGAGTGACATATTACCTCAAGTGTGACGCTATATAATAACACTATAGTATAAGAGTGACATATTACCTCAGGTGTGACGCTATATAATAACACTATAGTATAAGAGTGACATATTACCTCAGGTGTGACGCTATATAGTAACACTACAGTATAAGAGTGACATATTACCTCAGGTGTGACGTTATATGATAACACTATAGTATAAGAGTGACATATTACCTCAGGTGTGACGCTATATAATAACACTATAGTATAAGAGTGACATATTACCTCAGGTGTGACGCTATATAGTAACACTACAGTATAAGAGTGACATAATACCTCAGGTGTGACGCTATATAATAACACTATAGTATAAGAGTGACATATTACCTCAGGTGTGACGTTATATAATAACACTATAGTATAAGAGTGACATATTACCTCAGGTGTGACGCTATATAATAACACTATAGTATAAGAGTGACATTACCTCAGGTGTGACGCTATATAATAACACTATAGTATAAGAGTGACATATTACCTCAGGTGTGACGCTATATAATAACACTATAGTATAAGAGTGACATATTACCTCAGGTGTGACGCTATATAATAACACTATAGTATAAGAGTGACATATTACCTCAGGTGTGACGCTATATAATAACACTATAGTATAAGAGTGACATATTACCTCAGGTGTGACGCTATATAATAACACTATAGTATAAGAGTGACATATTACCTCAGGTGTGACGTTATATAATAACACTATAGTATAAGAGTGACATATTACCTCAGGTGTGACGCTATATAATAACACTATAGTATAAGAATGACATTACCTCAGGTGTGACGCTATATAATAACACTATAGTATAAGAGTGACATATTACCTCAGGTGTGACGCTATATAATAACACTATAGTATAAGAGTGACATATTACCTCAGGTGTGACGCTATATAATAACACTATAGTATAAGAGTGACATATTACCTCAGGTGTGACGCTATATAATAACACTATAGTATAAGAGTGACATATTACCTCAGGTGTGACGCTATATAATAACACTATAGTATAAGAGTGACATATTACCTCAGGTGTGACGCTATATAATAACACTATAGTATAAGAGTGACATATTACCTCAGGTGTGACGCTATATAATAACACTATAGTATAAGAGTGACATATTACCTCAGTGTGACGCTATATAATAACACTATAGTATAAGAGTGACATATTACCTCAGGTGTGACGCTATATAATAACACTATAGTATAAGAGTGACATAATACCTCAGGTGTGACGCTATATAATAACACTATAGTATAAGAGTGACACATTACCTCAGGTGTGACGCTATATAATAACACTATAGTATAAGAGTGACATATTACCTCAGGTGTGACGCTATATAATAACACTATAGTATAAGAGTGACATATTACCTCAGGTATGACGCTATATAGTAACACTACAGTATAAGAGTGACACATTACCTCAGGTGTGACGCTATATAATAACACTATAGTATAAGAGTGACATTACCTCAGGTGTGACGCTATATAATAACACTATAGTATAAGAGTGACATATTACCTCAGGTGTGACGCTATATAGTAACACTACAGTATAAGAGTGACACATTACCTCAGGTGTGACGCTATATAATAACACTATAGTATAAGAGTGACATTACCTCAGGTGTGACGCTATATAATAACACTATAGTATACGAGTGACATATTACCTCAGGTGTGACGCTATATAATAACACTACAGTAGAAGAGTGACACATTACCTCAGGTGTGACGCTATATAATAACACTATAGTATAAGAGTGACATATTACCTCAGGTGTGACGCTATATAGTAACACTACAGTATAAGAGTGACACATTACCTCAGGTGTGACGCTATATAATAACACTATAGTATAAGAGTGGCACATCAGCTCAGGTGTGACGCTATATAATAACACTATAGTATAAGAGTGACATTACCTCAGGTGTGACGCTATATAATAACACTATAGTATACGAGTGACATATTACCTCAGGTGTGACGCTATATAATAACACTATAGTATAAGAGTGACATATTACCTCAGGTGTGACGCTATATAGTAACACTACAGTATAAGAGTGACATATTACCTCAGGTGTGACGTTATATAAAAACACTATAGTATAAGAGTGACATATTACCTCAGGTGTGACGCTATATAATAACACTATAGTATAAGAGTGACATATTACCTCAGGTGTGACGCTATATAGTAACACTACAGTATAAGAGTGACATAATACCTCAGGTGTGACGCTATATAATAACACTATAGTATAAGAGTGACATATTACCTCAGGTGTGACGTTATATAATAACACTATAGTATAAGAGTGACACATTACCTCAGGTGTGACGCTATATAATAACACTATAGTATAAGAGTGACATAATACCTCAGGTGTGACGCTATATAATAACACTATAGTATAAGAGTGACATATTACCTCAGGTGTGACGTTATATAATAACACTATAGTATAAGAGTGACATATTACCTCAGGTGTGACGCTATATAATAACACTATAGTATAAGAGTGACATTACCTCAGGTGTGACGCTATATAATAACACTATAGTATAAGAGTGACATATTACCTCAGGTGTGACGCTATATAATAACACTATAGTATAAGAGTGACATATTACCTCAGGTGTGACGCTATATAATAACACTATAGTATAAGAGTGACATATTACCTCAGGTGTGACGCTATATAATAACACTATAGTATAAGAGTGACATATTACCTCAGGTGTGACGCTATATAATAACACTATAGTATAAGAGTGACATATTACCTCAGGTGTGACGCTATATAATAACACTATAGTATAAGAGTGACACATTACCTCAGGTGTGACGCTATATAATAACACTATAGTATAAGAGTGACATATTACCTCAGGTGTGACGCTATATAATAACACTATAGTATAAGAGTGACATATTACCTCAGGTGTGACGCTATATAATAACACTATAGTATAAGAGTGACATAATACCTCAGGTGTGACGCTATATAATAACACTATAGTATAAGAGTGACACATTACCTCAGGTGTGACGCTATATAATAACACTATAGTATAAGAGTGACATATTACCTCAGGTGTGACGCTATATAATAACACTATAGTATAAGAGTGACATATTACCTCAGGTATGACGCTATATAGTAACACTACAGTATAAGAGTGACACATTACCTCAGGTGTGACGCTATATAATAACACTATAGTATAAGAGTGGCACATCAGCTCAGGTGTGACGCTATATAATAACACTATAGTATAAGAGTGACACATTACCTCAGGTGTGACGCTATATAATAACACTATAGTATAAGAGTGACATATTACCTCAGGTGTGACGTTATATAATAACACTATAGTATAAGAGTGACATATTACCTCAGGTGTGACGCTATATAATAACACTATAGTATAAGAGTGACATAATACCTCAGGTGTGACGCTATATAATAACACTACAGTATAAGAGTGACATATTACCTCAGGTGTGACGCTATATAATAACACTATAGTATAAGAGTGACATTACCTCAGGTGTGACGCTATATAATAACACTATAGTATAAGAGTGACATATTACCTCAGGTGTGACGCTATATAGTAACACTACAGTATAAGAGTGACACATTACCTCAGGTGTGACGCTATATAATAACACTATAGTATAAGAGTGACATTACCTCAGGTGTGACGCTATATAATAACACTATAGTATACGAGTGACATATTACCTCAGGTGTGACGCTATATAATAACACTACAGTAGAAGAGTGACACATTACCTCAGGTGTGACGCTATATAATAACACTATAGTATAAGAGTGACATATTACCTCAGGTGTGACGCTATATAGTAACACTACAGTATAAGAGTGACACATTACCTCAGGTGTGACGCTATATAATAACACTATAGTATAAGAGTGGCACATCAGCTCAGGTGTGACGCTATATAATAACACTATAGTATAAGAGTGACATTACCTCAGGTGTGACGCTATATAATAACACTATAGTATACGAGTGACATATTACCTCAGGTGTGACGCTATATAATAACACTATAGTATAAGAGTGACATATTACCTCAGGTGTGACGCTATATAGTAACACTACAGTATAAGAGTGACATATTACCTCAGGTGTGACGTTATATAATAACACTATAGTATAAGAGTGACATATTACCTCAGGTGTGACGCTATATAATAACACTATAGTATAAGAGTGACATATTACCTCAGGTGTGACGCTATATAGTAACACTACAGTATAAGAGTGACATAATACCTCAGGTGTGACGCTATATAATAACACTACAGTATAAGAGTGACATATTACCTCAGGTGTGACGTTATATAATAACACTATAGTATAAGAGTGACACATTACCTCAGGTGTGACGCTATATAATAACACTATAGTATAAGAGTGACACAATACCTCAGGTGTGACGCTATATAATAACACTATAGTATAAGAGTGACATATTACCTCAGGTGTGACGTTATATAATAACACTATAGTATAAGAGTGACATATTACCTCAGGTGTGACGCTATATAATAACACTATAGTATAAGAATGACATTACCTCAGGTGTGACGCTATATAATAACACTATAGTATAAGAGTGACATATTACCTCAGGTGTGACGCTATATAATAACACTATAGTATAAGAGTGACATATTACCTCAGGTGTGACGCTATATAATAACACTATAGTATAAGAGTGACATATTACCTCAGGTGTGACGCTATATAATAACACTATAGTATAAGAGTGACATATTACCTCAGGTGTGACGCTATATAATAACACTATAGTATAAGAGTGACATATTACCTCAGGTGTGACGCTATATAATAACACTATAGTATAAGAGTGACATATTACCTCAGGTGTGACGCTATATAATAACACTATAGTATAAGAGTGACATATTACCTCAGTGTGACGCTATATAATAACACTATAGTATAAGAGTGACATATTACCTCAGGTGTGACGCTATATAATAACACTATAGTATAAGAGTGACATAATACCTCAGGTGTGACGCTATATAATAACACTATAGTATAAGAGTGACACATTACCTCAGGTGTGACGCTATATAATAACACTATAGTATAAGAGTGACATATTACCTCAGGTGTGACGCTATATAATAACACTATAGTATAAGAGTGACATATTACCTCAGGTATGACGCTATATAGTAACACTACAGTATAAGAGTGACACATTACCTCAGGTGTGACGCTATATAATAACACTATAGTATAAGAGTGGCACATCAGCTCAGGTGTGACGCTATATAATAACACTATAGTATAAGAGTGACACATTACCTCAGGTGTGACGCTATATAATAACACTATAGTATACGAGTGACATATTACCTCAGGTGTGACGCTATATAATAACACTATAGTATAAGAGTGACATATTACCTCAGGTGTGACGCTATATAGTAACACTACAGTATAAGAGTGACACATTACCTCAGGTGTGACGCTATATAATAACACTATATAATAACACTATAGTATAAGAGTGGCACATCAGCTCAGGTGTGACGCTATATAATAACACTATAGTATAAGAGTGACACATTACCTCAGGTGTGACGCTATATAATAACACTATAGTATACGAGTGACATATTACCTCAGGTGTGACGCTATATAATAACACTATAGTATAAGAGTGACATATTACCTCAGGTGTGACGCTATATAGTAACACTACAGTATAAGAGTGACATATTACCTCAGGTGTGACGCTATATAATAACACTACAGTATAAGAGTGACATTACCTCAGGTGTGACGCTATATAATAACACTATAGTATAAGAGTGACATTACCTCAGGTGTGACGCTATATAATAACACTATAGTATACGAGTGACATATTACCTCAGGTGTGACGCTATATAATAACACTATAGTATAAGAGTGACATATTACCTCAGGTGTGACGCTATATAATAACACTATAGTAGAAGAGTGACATATTACCTCAGGTGTGACGCTATATAATAACACTATAGTATAAGAGTGACATAATACCTCAGGTGTGACGCTATATAATAACACTATAGTATAAGAGTGACATATTACCTCAGGTGTGACGTTATATAATAACACTATAGTATAAGAGTGACATATTACCTCAGGTGTGACGCTATATAATAACACTATAGTATAAGAGTGACATTACCTCAGGTGTGACGCTATATAATAACACTATAGTATACGAGTGACATATTACCTCAGGTGTGACGCTATATAATAACACTATAGTATAAGAGTGACATATTACCTCAGGTGTGACGCTATATAATAACACTATAGTAGAAGAGTGACATATTACCTCAGGTGTGACGCTATATAATAACACTATAGTATAAGAGTGACATAATACCTCAGGTGTGACGCTATATAATAACACTATAGTATACGAGTGACATATTACCTCAGGTGTGACGCTATATAATAACACTATAGTATAAGAGTGACATATTACCTCAGGTGTGACGCTATATAATAACACTATAGTAGAAGAGTGACATATTACCTCAGGTGTGACGCTATATAATAACACTATAGTATAAGAGTGACATAATACCTCAGGTGTGACGCTATATAATAACACTATAGTATAAGAGTGACATATTACCTCAGGTGTGACGTTATATAATAACACTATAGTATAAGAGTGACATATTACCTCAGGTGTGACGCTATATAATAACACTATAGTATAAGAGTGACATATTACCTCAGGTGTGACGCTATATAATAACACTATAGTATAAGAGTGACATATTACCTCAGGTGTGACGCTATATAATAACACTATAGTATAAGAGTGACATATTACCTCAGTGTGACGCTATATAATAACACTATAGTATAAGAGTGACATATTACCTCAGGTGTGACGCTATATAATAACACTATAGTATAAGAGTGACATATTACCTCAGGTGTGACGCTATATAATAACACTACAGTATAAGAGTGATACATTACCTCAGGTGTGACGCTATATAATAACACTATAGTATAAGAGTGACATATTACCTCAGGTGTGACGCTATATAATAACACTATAGTATAAGTGACATATTACCTCAGGTGTGACGCTATATAATAACGCTATAGTATAAGAGTGACACATTACCTCAGGTGTGACGCTATATAATAACACTATAGTATAAGAGTGATACATTACCTCAGGTGTGACGCTATATAATAACGCTATAGTATAAGAGTGACATATTACCTCAGGTGTGACGCTATATAATAACACTATAGTATAAGAGTGACATATTACCTCAGGTGTGACGCTATATAATAACACTATAGTATAAGTGACATATTACCTCAGGTGTGACGCTATATAATAACGCTATAGTATAAGAGTGACACATTACCTCAGGTGTGACGCTATATAATAACACTATAGTATAAGAGTGATACATTACCTCAGGTGTGACGCTATATAATAACACTACAGTATAAGAGTGATACATTACCTCAGGTGTGACGCTATATAATAACACTATAGTATAAGAGTGGCACATCAGCTCAGGTGTGACGCTATATAATAACACTATAGTATAAGAGTGACACATTACCTCAGGTGTGACGCTATATAATAACACTATAGTATACGAGTGACATATTACCTCAGGTGTGACGCTATATAATAACACTATAGTATAAGAGTGACATATTACCTCAGGTGTGACGCTATATAGTAACACTACAGTATAAGAGTGACATATTACCTCAGGTGTGACGCTATATAATAACACTATAGTATAAGAGTGACATATTACCTCAGGTGTGACGCTATATAGTAACACTACAGTATAAGAGTGACATAAAGCCTCAGGTGTGACGCTATATAATAACACTATAGTATAAGAGTGACACATTACCTCAGGTGTGACACTATATAATAACACTACAGTATACGAGGGACATATTACCTCAGGTGTGACGCTATATAATAACACTATAGTATAAGAGTGACATATTACCTCAGGTGTGACGCTATATAATAACACTACAGTATAAGAGTGACATAATACCTCAGGTGTGACGCTATATAATAACACTACAGTATAAGAGTGACATATTACCTCAGGTGTGACGCTATATAATAACACTACAGTATAAGAGTGACATATTACCTCTGGTGTGACGCTATATAATAACACTATAGTATAAGAGTGACATATTACCTCAGGTGTGACGCTATATAGTAACACTACAGTATAAGAGTGACACATTACCTCAGGTGTGACGCTATATAATAACACTACAGTATAAGAGTGGCACATCAGCTCAGGTGTGACGCTATATAATAACACTATAGTATAAGAGTGACATTACCTCAGGTGTGACGCTATATAATAACACTATAGTATACGAGTGACATATTACCTCAAGTGTGACGCTATATAATAACACTATAGTATAAGAGTGACATATTACCTCAGGTGTGACGCTATATAATAACACTATAGTATAAGAGTGACATATTACCTCAGGTGTGACGCTATATAGTAACACTACAGTATAAGAGTGACATATTACCTCAGGTGTGACGTTATATGATAACACTATAGTATAAGAGTGACATATTACCTCAGGTGTGACGCTATATAATAACACTATAGTATAAGAGTGACATATTACCTCAGGTGTGACGCTATATAGTAACACTACAGTATAAGAGTGACATAATACCTCAGGTGTGACGCTATATAATAACACTATAGTATAAGAGTGACATATTACCTCAGGTGTGACGTTATATAATAACACTATAGTATAAGAGTGACATATTACCTCAGGTGTGACGCTATATAATAACACTATAGTATAAGAGTGACATAATACCTCAGGTGTGACGCTATATAATAACACTACAGTATAAGAGTGACATATTACCTCAGGTGTGACGCTATATAATAACACTATAGTATAAGAGTGACATTACCTCAGGTGTGACGCTATATAATAACACTATAGTATAAGAGTGACATATTACCTCAGGTGTGACGCTATATAGTAACACTACAGTATAAGAGTGACACATTACCTCAGGTGTGACGCTATATAATAACACTATAGTATAAGAGTGACATTACCTCAGGTGTGACGCTATATAATAACACTATAGTATACGAGTGACATATTACCTCAGGTGTGACGCTATATAATAACACTACAGTAGAAGAGTGACACATTACCTCAGGTGTGACGCTATATAATAACACTATAGTATAAGAGTGACATATTACCTCAGGTGTGACGCTATATAGTAACACTACAGTATAAGAGTGACACATTACCTCAGGTGTGACGCTATATAATAACACTATAGTATAAGAGTGGCACATCAGCTCAGGTGTGACGCTATATAATAACACTATAGTATAAGAGTGACATTACCTCAGGTGTGACGCTATATAATAACACTATAGTATACGAGTGACATATTACCTCAGGTGTGACGCTATATAATAACACTATAGTATAAGAGTGACATATTACCTCAGTGTGACGCTATATAATAACACTATAGTATAAGAGTGACATATTACCTCAGGTGTGACGCTATATAATAACACTATAGTATAAGAGTGACATATTACCTCAGGTGTGACGCTATATAATAACACTATAGTATAAGAGTGACATATTACCTCAGTGTGACGCTATATAATAACACTATAGTATAAGAGTGACATATTACCTCAGGTGTGACGCTATATAATAACACTATAGTATAAGAGTGACATATTACCTCAGGTGTGACGCTATATAATAACACTACAGTATAAGAGTGATACATTACCTCAGGTGTGACGCTATATAATAACACTATAGTATAAGAGTGACATATTACCTCAGGTGTGACGCTATATAATAACGCTATAGTATAAGAGTGACACATTACCTCAGGTGTGACGCTATATAATAACACTATAGTATAAGAGTGATACATTACCTCAGGTGTGACGCTATATAATAACGCTATAGTATAAGAGTGACATATTACCTCAGGTGTGACGCTATATAATAACACTATAGTATAAGAGTGACATATTACCTCAGGTGTGACGCTATATAATAACACTATAGTATAAGTGACATATTACCTCAGGTGTGACGCTATATAATAACGCTATAGTATAAGAGTGACACATTACCTCAGGTGTGACGCTATATAATAACACTATAGTATAAGAGTGATACATTACCTCAGGTGTGACGCTATATAATAACACTACAGTATAAGAGTGATACATTACCTCAGGTGTGACGCTATATAATAACACTATAGTATAAGAGTGGCACATCAGCTCAGGTGTGACGCTATATAATAACACTATAGTATAAGAGTGACACATTACCTCAGGTGTGACGCTATATAATAACACTATAGTATACGAGTGACATATTACCTCAGGTGTGACGCTATATAATAACACTATAGTATAAGAGTGACATATTACCTCAGGTGTGACGCTATATAGTAACACTACAGTATAAGAGTGACATATTACCTCAGGTGTGACGCTATATAATAACACTATAGTATAAGAGTGACATATTACCTCAGGTGTGACGCTATATAGTAACACTACAGTATAAGAGTGACATAAAGCCTCAGGTGTAACGCTATATAATAACACTATAGTATAAGAGTGACACATTACCTCAGGTGTGACACTATATAATAACACTACAGTATACGAGGGACATATTACCTCAGGTGTGACGCTATATAATAACACTATAGTATAAGAGTGACATATTACCTCAGGTGTGACGCTATATAATAACACTACAGTATAAGAGTGACATAATACCTCAGGTGTGACGCTATATAATAACACTACAGTATAAGAGTGACATATTACCTCAGGTGTGACGCTATATAATAACACTACAGTATAAGAGTGACATTACCTCTGGTGTGACGCTATATAATAACACTATAGTATAAGAGTGACATATTACCTCAGGTGTGACGCTATATAATAACACTATAGTATACGAGTGACATATTACCTCAAGTGTGACGCTATATAATAACACTATAGTATAAGAGTGACATATTACCTCAGGTGTGACGCTATATAATAACACTATAGTATAAGAGTGACATATTACCTCAGGTGTGACGCTATATAGTAACACTACAGTATAAGAGTGACATATTACCTCAGGTGTGACGTTATATGATAACACTATAGTATAAGAGTGACATATTACCTCAGGTGTGACGCTATATAATAACACTATAGTATAAGAGTGACATATTACCTCAGGTGTGACGCTATATAGTAACACTACAGTATAAGAGTGACATAATACCTCAGGTGTGACGCTATATAATAACACTATAGTATAAGAGTGACATATTACCTCAGGTGTGACGTTATATAATAACACTATAGTATAAGAGTGACATATTACCTCAGGTGTGACGCTATATAATAACACTATAGTATAAGAGTGACATAATACCTCAGGTGTGACGCTATATAATAACACTACAGTATAAGAGTGACATATTACCTCAGGTGTGACGCTATATAATAACACTATAGTATAAGAGTGACATTACCTCAGGTGTGACGCTATATAATAACACTATAGTATAAGAGTGACATATTACCTCAGGTGTGACGCTATATAATAACACTACAGTATAAGAGTGATACATTACCTCAGGTGTGACGCTATATAATAACACTATAGTATAAGAGTGACATATTACCTCAGGTGTGACGCTATATAGTAACACTACAGTATAAGAGTGACATATTACCTCAGGTGTGACGCTATATAATAACACTACAGTATAAGAGTGACATTACCTCAGGTGTGACGCTATATAATAACACTATAGTATAAGAGTGACATTACCTCAGGTGTGACGCTATATAATAACACTATAGTATACGAGTGACATATTACCTCAGGTGTGACGCTATATAATAACACTATAGTATAAGAGTGACATATTACCTCAGGTGTGACGCTATATAATAACACTATAGTAGAAGAGTGACATATTACCTCAGGTGTGACGCTATATAATAACACTATAGTATAAGAGTGACATAATACCTCAGGTGTGACGCTATATAATAACACTATAGTATAAGAGTGACATATTACCTCAGGTGTGACGTTATATAATAACACTATAGTATAAGAGTGACATATTACCTCAGGTGTGACGCTATATAATAACACTATAGTATAAGAGTGACATTACCTCAGGTGTGACGCTATATAATAACACTATAGTATACGAGTGACATATTACCTCAGGTGTGACGCTATATAATAACACTATAGTATAAGAGTGACATATTACCTCAGGTGTGACGCTATATAATAACACTATAGTAGAAGAGTGACATATTACCTCAGGTGTGACGCTATATAATAACACTATAGTATAAGAGTGACATAATACCTCAGGTGTGACGCTATATAATAACACTATAGTATACGAGTGACATATTACCTCAGGTGTGACGCTATATAATAACACTATAGTATAAGAGTGACATATTACCTCAGGTGTGACGCTATATAATAACACTATAGTAGAAGAGTGACATATTACCTCAGGTGTGACGCTATATAATAACACTATAGTATAAGAGTGACATAATACCTCAGGTGTGACGCTATATAATAACACTATAGTATAAGAGTGACATATTACCTCAGGTGTGACGTTATATAATAACACTATAGTATAAGAGTGACACATTACCTCAGGTGTGACGCTATATAATAACACTATAGTATAAGAGTGACATAATACCTCAGGTGTGACGCTATATAATAACACTATAGTATAAGAGTGACATATTACCTCAGGTGTGACGTTATATAATAACACTATAGTATAAGAGTGACATATTACCTCAGGTGTGACGCTATATAATAACACTATAGTATAAGAGTGACATTACCTCAGGTGTGACGCTATATAATAACACTATAGTATAAGAGTGACATATTACCTCAGGTGTGACGCTATATAATAACACTATAGTATAAGAGTGACATATTACCTCAGGTGTGACGCTATATAATAACACTATAGCATAAGAGTGACATATTACCTCAGGTGTGACGCTATATAATAACACTATAGTATAAGAGTGACATATTACCTCAGGTGTGACGCTATATAATAACACTATAGTATAAGAGTGACATATTACCTCAGGTGTGACGCTATATAATAACACTATAGTATAAGAGTGACATATTACCTCAGTGTGACGCTATATAATAACACTATAGTATAAGAGTGACATATTACCTCAGGTGTGACGCTATATAATAACACTATAGTATAAGAGTGACATAATACCTCAGGTGTGACGCTATATAATAACACTATAGTATAAGAGTGACACATTACCTCAGGTGTGACGCTATATAATAACACTATAGTATAAGAGTGACATATTACCTCAGGTGTGACGCTATATAATAACACTATAGTATAAGAGTGACATATTACCTCAGGTATGACGCTATATAGTAACACTACAGTATAAGAGTGACACATTACCTCAGGTGTGACGCTATATAATAACACTATAGTATAAGAGTGGCACATCAGCTCAGGTGTGACGCTATATAATAACACTATAGTATAAGAGTGACACATTACCTCAGGTGTGACGCTATATAATAACACTATAGTATACGAGTGACATATTACCTCAGGTGTGACGCTATATAATAACACTATAGTATAAGAGTGACATATTACCTCAGGTGTGACGCTATATAGTAACACTACAGTATAAGAGTGACATATTACCTCAGGTGTGACGCTATATAATAACACTATAGTATAAGAGTGACATATTACCTCAGGTGTGACGCTATATAGTAACACTACAGTATAAGAGTGACATAAAGCCTCAGGTGTGACGCTATATAATAACACTATAGTATAAGAGTGACACATTACCTCAGGTGTGACACTATATAATAACACTACAGTATACGAGGGACATATTACCTCAGGTGTGACGCTATATAATAACACTATAGTATAAGAGTGACATATTACCTCAGGTGTGACGCTATATAATAACACTACAGTATAAGAGTGACATAATACCTCAGGTGTGACGCTATATAATAACACTACAGTATAAGAGTGACATATTACCTCAGGTGTGACGCTATATAATAACACTACAGTATAAGAGTGACATATTACCTCAGGTGTGACGCTATATAATAACACTATAGTATAAGAGTGACATTACCTCAGGTGTGACGCTATATAATAACACTATAGTATACGAGTGACATATTACCTCAGGTGTGACGCTATATAATAACACTACAGTATAAGAGTGACACATTACCTCAGGTGTGACGCTATATAATAAAACTACAGTATAAGAGTGACATATTACCTCAGGTGTGACGCTATATAATAACACTACAGTATAAGAGTGACATATTACCTCTGGTGTGACGCTATATAATAACACTATAGTATAAGAGTGACATATTACCTCAGGTGTGACGCTATATAGTAACACTACAGTATAAGAGTGACACATTACCTCAGGTGTGACGCTATATAATAACACTACAGTATAAGAGTGGCACATCAGCTCAGGTGTGACGCTATATAATAACACTATAGTATAAGAGTGACATTACCTCAGGTGTGACGCTATATAATAACACTATAGTATACGAGTGACATATTACCTCAAGTGTGACGCTATATAATAACACTATAGTATAAGAGTGACATATTACCTCAGGTGTGACGCTATATAATAACACTATAGTATAAGAGTGACATATTACCTCAGGTGTGACGCTATATAGTAACACTACAGTATAAGAGTGACATATTACCTCAGGTGTGACGTTATATGATAACACTATAGTATAAGAGTGACATATTACCTCAGGTGTGACGCTATATAATAACACTATAGTATAAGAGTGACATATTACCTCAGGTGTGACGCTATATAGTAACACTACAGTATAAGAGTGACATAATACCTCAGGTGTGACGCTATATAATAACACTATAGTATAAGAGTGACATATTACCTCAGGTGTGACGTTATATAATAACACTATAGTATAAGAGTGACATATTACCTCAGGTGTGACGCTATATAATAACACTATAGTATAAGAGTGACATTACCTCAGGTGTGACGCTATATAATAACACTATAGTATAAGAGTGACATATTACCTCAGGTGTGACGCTATATAATAACACTATAGTATAAGAGTGACATATTACCTCAGGTGTGACGCTATATAATAACACTATAGTATAAGAGTGACATATTACCTCAGGTGTGACGCTATATAATAACACTATAGTATAAGAGTGACATATTACCTCAGGTGTGACGCTATATAATAACACTATAGTATAAGAGTGACATATTACCTCAGGTGTGACGTTATATAATAACACTATAGTATAAGAGTGACATATTACCTCAGGTGTGACGCTATATAATAACACTATAGTATAAGAATGACATTACCTCAGGTGTGACGCTATATAATAACACTATAGTATAAGAGTGACATATTACCTCAGGTGTGACGCTATATAATAACACTATAGTATAAGAGTGACATATTACCTCAGGTGTGACGCTATATAATAACACTATAGTATAAGAGTGACATATTACCTCAGGTGTGACGCTATATAATAACACTATAGTATAAGAGTGACATATTACCTCAGGTGTGACGCTATATAATAACACTATAGTATAAGAGTGACATATTACCTCAGGTGTGACGCTATATAATAACACTATAGTATAAGAGTGACATATTACCTCAGGTGTGACGCTATATAATAACACTATAGTATAAGAGTGACATATTACCTCAGTGTGACGCTATATAATAACACTATAGTATAAGAGTGACATATTACCTCAGGTGTGACGCTATATAATAACACTATAGTATAAGAGTGACATAATACCTCAGGTGTGACGCTATATAATAACACTATAGTATAAGAGTGACACATTACCTCAGGTGTGACGCTATATAATAACACTATAGTATAAGAGTGACATATTACCTCAGGTGTGACGCTATATAATAACACTATAGTATAAGAGTGACATATTACCTCAGGTATGACGCTATATAGTAACACTACAGTATAAGAGTGACACATTACCTCAGGTGTGACGCTATATAATAACACTATAGTATAAGAGTGACATTACCTCAGGTGTGACGCTATATAATAACACTATAGTATAAGAGTGACATATTACCTCAGGTGTGACGCTATATAGTAACACTACAGTATAAGAGTGACACATTACCTCAGGTGTGACGCTATATAATAACACTATAGTATAAGAGTGACATTACCTCAGGTGTGACGCTATATAATAACACTATAGTATACGAGTGACATATTACCTCAGGTGTGACGCTATATAATAACACTACAGTAGAAGAGTGACACATTACCTCAGGTGTGACGCTATATAATAACACTATAGTATAAGAGTGACATATTACCTCAGGTGTGACGCTATATAGTAACACTACAGTATAAGAGTGACACATTACCTCAGGTGTGACGCTATATAATAACACTATAGTATAAGAGTGGCACATCAGCTCAGGTGTGACGCTATATAATAACACTATAGTATAAGAGTGACATTACCTCAGGTGTGACGCTATATAATAACACTATAGTATACGAGTGACATATTACCTCAGGTGTGACGCTATATAATAACACTATAGTATAAGAGTGACATATTACCTCAGGTGTGACGCTATATAGTAACACTACAGTATAAGAGTGACATATTACCTCAGGTGTGACGTTATATAATAACACTATAGTATAAGAGTGACATATTACCTCAGGTGTGACGCTATATAATAACACTATAGTATAAGAGTGACATATTACCTCAGGTGTGACGCTATATAGTAACACTACAGTATAAGAGTGACATAATACCTCAGGTGTGACGCTATATAATAACACTATAGTATAAGAGTGACATATTACCTCAGGTGTGACGTTATATAATAACACTATAGTATAAGAGTGACACATTACCTCAGGTGTGACGCTATATAATAACACTATAGTATAAGAGTGACATAATACCTCAGGTGTGACGCTATATAATAACACTATAGTATAAGAGTGACATATTACCTCAGGTGTGACGTTATATAATAACACTATAGTATAAGAGTGACATATTACCTCAGGTGTGACGCTATATAATAACACTATAGTATAAGAGTGACATTACCTCAGGTGTGACGCTATATAATAACACTATAGTATAAGAGTGACATATTACCTCAGGTGTGACGCTATATAATAACACTATAGTATAAGAGTGACATATTACCTCAGGTGTGACGCTATATAATAACACTATAGTATAAGAGTGACATATTACCTCAGGTGTGACGCTATATAATAACACTATAGTATAAGAGTGACATATTACCTCAGGTGTGACGCTATATAATAACACTATAGTATAAGAGTGACATATTACCTCAGGTGTGACGCTATATAATAACACTATAGTATAAGAGTGACACATTACCTCAGGTGTGACGCTATATAATAACACTATAGTATAAGAGTGACATATTACCTCAGGTGTGACGCTATATAATAACACTATAGTATAAGAGTGACATATTACCTCAGGTGTGACGCTATATAATAACACTATAGTATAAGAGTGACATAATACCTCAGGTGTGACGCTATATAATAACACTATAGTATAAGAGTGACACATTACCTCAGGTGTGACGCTATATAATAACACTATAGTATAAGAGTGACATATTACCTCAGGTGTGACGCTATATAATAACACTATAGTATAAGAGTGACATATTACCTCAGGTATGACGCTATATAGTAACACTACAGTATAAGAGTGACACATTACCTCAGGTGTGACGCTATATAATAACACTATAGTATAAGAGTGGCACATCAGCTCAGGTGTGACGCTATATAATAACACTATAGTATAAGAGTGACACATTACCTCAGGTGTGACGCTATATAATAACACTATAGTATAAGAGTGACATATTACCTCAGGTGTGACGCTATATAATAACACTATAGTATAAGAGTGACATATTACCTCAGGTGTGACGCTATATAGTAACACTACAGTATAAGAGTGACATAATACCTCAGGTGTGACGCTATATAATAACACTATAGTATAAGAGTGACATATTACCTCAGGTGTGACGTTATATAATAACACTATAGTATAAGAGTGACATATTACCTCAGGTGTGACGCTATATAATAACACTATAGTATAAGAGTGACATAATACCTCAGGTGTGACGCTATATAATAACACTACAGTATAAGAGTGACATATTACCTCAGGTGTGACGCTATATAATAACACTATAGTATAAGAGTGACATTACCTCAGGTGTGACGCTATATAATAACACTATAGTATAAGAGTGACATATTACCTCAGGTGTGACGCTATATAGTAACACTACAGTATAAGAGTGACACATTACCTCAGGTGTGACGCTATATAATAACACTATAGTATAAGAGTGGCACATCAGCTCAGGTGTGACGCTATATAATAACACTATAGTATAAGAGTGACATTACCTCAGGTGTGACGCTATATAATAACACTATAGTATACGAGTGACATATTACCTCAGGTGTGACGCTATATAATAACACTATAGTATAAGAGTGACATATTACCTCAGGTGTGACGCTATATAGTAACACTACAGTATAAGAGTGACATATTACCTCAGGTGTGACGTTATATAATAACACTATAGTATAAGAGTGACATATTACCTCAGGTGTGACGCTATATAATAACACTATAGTATAAGAGTGACATATTACCTCAGGTGTGACGCTATATAGTAACACTACAGTATAAGAGTGACATAATACCTCAGGTGTGACGCTATATAATAACACTACAGTATAAGAGTGACATATTACCTCAGGTGTGACGTTATATAATAACACTATAGTATAAGAGTGACACATTACCTCAGGTGTGACGCTATATAATAACACTATAGTATAAGAGTGACACAATACCTCAGGTGTGACGCTATATAATAACACTATAGTATAAGAGTGACATATTACCTCAGGTGTGACTTTATATAATAACACTATAGTATAAGAGTGACATATTACCTCAGGTGTGACGCTATATAATAACACTATAGTATAAGAATGACATTACCTCAGGTGTGACGCTATATAATAACACTATAGTATAAGAGTGACATATTACCTCAGGTGTGACGCTATATAATAACACTATAGTATAAGAGTGACATATTACCTCAGGTGTGACGCTATATAATAACACTATAGTATAAGAGTGACATATTACCTCAGGTGTGACGCTATATAATAACACTATAGTATAAGAGTGACATATTACCTCAGGTGTGACGCTATATAATAACACTATAGTTTAAGAGTGACATATTACCTCAGGTGTGACGCTATATAATAACACTATAGTATAAGAGTGACATATTACCTCAGGTGTGACGCTATATAATAACACTATAGTATAAGAGTGACATATTACCTCAGTGTGACGCTATATAATAACACTATAGTATAAGAGTGACATATTACCTCAGGTGTGACGCTATATAATAACACTATAGTATAAGAGTGACATAATACCTCAGGTGTGACGCTATATAATAACACTATAGTATAAGAGTGACACATTACCTCAGGTGTGACGCTATATAATAACACTATAGTATAAGAGTGACATATTACCTCAGGTGTGACGCTATATAATAACACTATAGTATAAGAGTGACATATTACCTCAGGTATGACGCTATATAGTAACACTACAGTATAAGAGTGACACATTACCTCAGGTGTGACGCTATATAATAACACTATAGTATAAGAGTGGCACATCAGCTCAGGTGTGACGCTATATAATAACACTATAGTATAAGAGTGACACATTACCTCAGGTGTGACGCTATATAATAACACTATAGTATACGAGTGACATATTACCTCAGGTGTGACGCTATATAATAACACTATAGTATAAGAGTGACATATTACCTCAGGTGTGACGCTATATAGTAACACTACAGTATAAGAGTGACACATTACCTCAGGTGTGACGCTATATAATAACACTATATAATAACACTATAGTATAAGAGTGGCACATCAGCTCAGGTGTGACGCTATATAATAACACTATAGTATAAGAGTGACACATTACCTCAGGTGTGACGCTATATAATAACACTATAGTATACGAGTGACATATTACCTCAGGTGTGACGCTATATAATAACACTATAGTATAAGAGTGACATATTACCTCAGGTGTGACGCTATATAGTAACACTACAGTATAAGAGTGACATATTACCTCAGGTGTGACGCTATATAATAACACTACAGTATAAGAGTGACATTACCTCAGGTGTGACGCTATATAATAACACTATAGTATAAGAGTGACATTACCTCAGGTGTGACGCTATATAATAACACTATAGTATACGAGTGACATATTACCTCAGGTGTGACGCTATATAATAACACTATAGTATAAGAGTGACATATTACCTCAGGTGTGACGCTATATAATAACACTATAGTAGAAGAGTGACATATTACCTCAGGTGTGACGCTATATAATAACACTATAGTATAAGAGTGACATAATACCTCAGGTGTGACGCTATATAATAACACTATAGTATAAGAGTGACATATTACCTCAGGTGTGACGTTATATAATAACACTATAGTATAAGAGTGACATATTACCTCAGGTGTGACGCTATATAATAACACTATAGTATAAGAGTGACATTACCTCAGGTGTGACGCTATATAATAACACTATAGTATACGAGTGACATATTACCTCAGGTGTGACGCTATATAATAACACTATAGTATAAGAGTGACATATTACCTCAGGTGTGACGCTATATAATAACACTATAGTAGAAGAGTGACATATTACCTCAGGTGTGACGCTATATAATAACACTATAGTATAAGAGTGACATAATACCTCAGGTGTGACGCTATATAATAACACTATAGTATACGAGTGACATATTACCTCAGGTGTGACGCTATATAATAACACTATAGTATAAGAGTGACATATTACCTCAGGTGTGACGCTATATAATAACACTATAGTAGAAGAGTGACATATTACCTCAGGTGTGACGCTATATAATAACACTATAGTATAAGAGTGACATAATACCTCAGGTGTGACGCTATATAATAACACTATAGTATAAGAGTGACATATTACCTCAGGTGTGACGTTATATAATAACACTATAGTATAAGAGTGACATATTACCTCAGGTGTGACGCTATATAATAACACTATAGTATAAGAGTGACATATTACCTCAGGTGTGACGCTATATAATAACACTATAGTATAAGAGTGACATATTACCTCAGGTGTGACGCTATATAATAACACTATAGTATAAGAGTGACATATTACCTCAGTGTGACGCTATATAATAACACTATAGTATAAGAGTGACATATTACCTCAGGTGTGACGCTATATAATAACACTATAGTATAAGAGTGACATATTACCTCAGGTGTGACGCTATATAATAACACTACAGTATAAGAGTGATACATTACCTCAGGTGTGACGCTATATAATAACACTATAGTATAAGAGTGACATATTACCTCAGGTGTGACGCTATATAATAACACTATAGTATAAGTGACATATTACCTCAGGTGTGACGCTATATAATAACGCTATAGTATAAGAGTGACACATTACCTCAGGTGTGACGCTATATAATAACACTATAGTATAAGAGTGATACATTACCTCAGGTGTGACGCTATATAATAACGCTATAGTATAAGAGTGACATATTACCTCAGGTGTGACGCTATATAATAACACTATAGTATAAGAGTGACATATTACCTCAGGTGTGACGCTATATAATAACACTATAGTATAAGTGACATATTACCTCAGGTGTGACGCTATATAATAACGCTATAGTATAAGAGTGACACATTACCTCAGGTGTGACGCTATATAATAACACTATAGTATAAGAGTGATACATTACCTCAGGTGTGACGCTATATAATAACACTACAGTATAAGAGTGATACATTACCTCAGGTGTGACGCTATATAATAACACTATAGTATAAGAGTGGCACATCAGCTCAGGTGTGACGCTATATAATAACACTATAGTATAAGAGTGACACATTACCTCAGGTGTGACGCTATATAATAACACTATAGTATACGAGTGACATATTACCTCAGGTGTGACGCTATATAATAACACTATAGTATAAGAGTGACATATTACCTCAGGTGTGACGCTATATAGTAACACTACAGTATAAGAGTGACATATTACCTCAGGTGTGACGCTATATAATAACACTATAGTATAAGAGTGACATATTACCTCAGGTGTGACGCTATATAGTAACACTACAGTATAAGAGTGACATAAAGCCTCAGGTGTGACGCTATATAATAACACTATAGTATAAGAGTGACACATTACCTCAGGTGTGACACTATATAATAACACTACAGTATACGAGGGACATATTACCTCAGGTGTGACGCTATATAATAACACTATAGTATAAGAGTGACATATTACCTCAGGTGTGACGCTATATAATAACACTACAGTATAAGAGTGACATAATACCTCAGGTGTGACGCTATATAATAACACTACAGTATAAGAGTGACATATTACCTCAGGTGTGACGCTATATAATAACACTACAGTATAAGAGTGACATATTACCTCTGGTGTGACGCTATATAATAACACTATAGTATAAGAGTGACATATTACCTCAGGTGTGACGCTATATAGTAACACTACAGTATAAGAGTGACACATTACCTCAGGTGTGACGCTATATAATAACACTACAGTATAAGAGTGGCACATCAGCTCAGGTGTGACGCTATATAATAACACTATAGTATAAGAGTGACATTACCTCAGGTGTGACGCTATATAATAACACTATAGTATACGAGTGACATATTACCTCAAGTGTGACGCTATATAATAACACTATAGTATAAGAGTGACATATTACCTCAGGTGTGACGCTATATAATAACACTATAGTATAAGAGTGACATATTACCTCAGGTGTGACGCTATATAGTAACACTACAGTATAAGAGTGACATATTACCTCAGGTGTGACGTTATATGATAACACTATAGTATAAGAGTGACATATTACCTCAGGTGTGACGCTATATAATAACACTATAGTATAAGAGTGACATATTACCTCAGGTGTGACGCTATATAGTAACACTACAGTATAAGAGTGACATAATACCTCAGGTGTGACGCTATATAATAACACTATAGTATAAGAGTGACATATTACCTCAGGTGTGACGTTATATAATAACACTATAGTATAAGAGTGACATATTACCTCAGGTGTGACGCTATATAATAACACTATAGTATAAGAGTGACATAATACCTCAGGTGTGACGCTATATAATAACACTACAGTATAAGAGTGACATATTACCTCAGGTGTGACGCTATATAATAACACTATAGTATAAGAGTGACATTACCTCAGGTGTGACGCTATATAATAACACTATAGTATAAGAGTGACATATTACCTCAGGTGTGACGCTATATAGTAACACTACAGTATAAGAGTGACACATTACCTCAGGTGTGACGCTATATAATAACACTATAGTATAAGAGTGACATTACCTCAGGTGTGACGCTATATAATAACACTATAGTATACGAGTGACATATTACCTCAGGTGTGACGCTATATAATAACACTACAGTAGAAGAGTGACACATTACCTCAGGTGTGACGCTATATAATAACACTATAGTATAAGAGTGACATATTACCTCAGGTGTGACGCTATATAGTAACACTACAGTATAAGAGTGACACATTACCTCAGGTGTGACGCTATATAATAACACTATAGTATAAGAGTGGCACATCAGCTCAGGTGTGACGCTATATAATAACACTATAGTATAAGAGTGACATTACCTCAGGTGTGACGCTATATAATAACACTATAGTATACGAGTGACATATTACCTCAGGTGTGACGCTATATAATAACACTATAGTATAAGAGTGACATATTACCTCAGTGTGACGCTATATAATAACACTATAGTATAAGAGTGACATATTACCTCAGGTGTGACGCTATATAATAACACTATAGTATAAGAGTGACATATTACCTCAGGTGTGACGCTATATAATAACACTATAGTATAAGAGTGACATATTACCTCAGTGTGACGCTATATAATAACACTATAGTATAAGAGTGACATATTACCTCAGGTGTGACGCTATATAATAACACTATAGTATAAGAGTGACATATTACCTCAGGTGTGACGCTATATAATAACACTATAGTATAAGAGTGACATATTACCTCAGGTGTGACGCTATATAATAACGCTATAGTATAAGAGTGACACATTACCTCAGGTGTGACGCTATATAATAACACTATAGTATAAGAGTGATACATTACCTCAGGTGTGACGCTATATAATAACGCTATAGTATAAGAGTGACATATTACCTCAGGTGTGACGCTATATAATAACACTATAGTATAAGAGTGACATATTACCTCAGGTGTGACGCTATATAATAACACTATAGTATAAGTGACATATTACCTCAGGTGTGACGCTATATAATAACGCTATAGTATAAGAGTGACACATTACCTCAGGTGTGACGCTATATAATAACACTATAGTATAAGAGTGATACATTACCTCAGGTGTGACGCTATATAATAACACTACAGTATAAGAGTGATACATTACCTCAGGTGTGACGCTATATAATAACACTATAGTATAAGAGTGGCACATCAGCTCAGGTGTGACGCTATATAATAACACTATAGTATAAGAGTGACACATTACCTCAGGTGTGACGCTATATAATAACACTATAGTATACGAGTGACATATTACCTCAGGTGTGACGCTATATAATAACACTATAGTATAAGAGTGACATATTACCTCAGGTGTGACGCTATATAGTAACACTACAGTATAAGAGTGACATAAAGCCTCAGGTGTAACGCTATATAATAACACTATAGTATAAGAGTGACACATTACCTCAGGTGTGACACTATATAATAACACTACAGTATACGAGGGACATATTACCTCAGGTGTGACGCTATATAATAACACTATAGTATAAGAGTGACATATTACCTCAGGTGTGACGCTATATAATAACACTACAGTATAAGAGTGACATAATACCTCAGGTGTGACGCTATATAATAACACTACAGTATAAGAGTGACATATTACCTCAGGTGTGACGCTATATAATAACACTACAGTATAAGAGTGACATTACCTCTGGTGTGACGCTATATAATAACACTATAGTATAAGAGTGACATATTACCTCAGGTGTGACGCTATATAATAACACTATAGTATACGAGTGACATATTACCTCAAGTGTGACGCTATATAATAACACTATAGTATAAGAGTGACATATTACCTCAGGTGTGACGCTATATAATAACACTATAGTATAAGAGTGACATATTACCTCAGGTGTGACGCTATATAGTAACACTACAGTATAAGAGTGACATATTACCTCAGGTGTGACGTTATATGATAACACTATAGTATAAGAGTGACATATTACCTCAGGTGTGACGCTATATAATAACACTATAGTATAAGAGTGACATATTACCTCAGGTGTGACGCTATATAGTAACACTACAGTATAAGAGTGACATAATACCTCAGGTGTGACGCTATATAATAACACTATAGTATAAGAGTGACATATTACCTCAGGTGTGACGTTATATAATAACACTATAGTATAAGAGTGACATATTACCTCAGGTGTGACGCTATATAATAACACTATAGTATAAGAGTGACATAATACCTCAGGTGTGACGCTATATAATAACACTACAGTATAAGAGTGACATATTACCTCAGGTGTGACGCTATATAATAACACTATAGTATAAGAGTGACATTACCTCAGGTGTGACGCTATATAATAACACTATAGTATAAGAGTGACATATTACCTCAGGTGTGACGCTATATAATAACACTACAGTATAAGAGTGATACATTACCTCAGGTGTGACGCTATATAATAACACTATAGTATAAGAGTGACATATTACCTCAGGTGTGACGCTATATAGTAACACTACAGTATAAGAGTGACATATTACCTCAGGTGTGACGCTATATAATAACACTACAGTATAAGAGTGACATTACCTCAGGTGTGACGCTATATAATAACACTATAGTATAAGAGTGACATTACCTCAGGTGTGACGCTATATAATAACACTATAGTATACGAGTGACATATTACCTCAGGTGTGACGCTATATAATAACACTATAGTATAAGAGTGACATATTACCTCAGGTGTGACGCTATATAATAACACTATAGTAGAAGAGTGACATATTACCTCAGGTGTGACGCTATATAATAACACTATAGTATAAGAGTGACATAATACCTCAGGTGTGACGCTATATAATAACACTATAGTATAAGAGTGACATATTACCTCAGGTGTGACGTTATATAATAACACTATAGTATAAGAGTGACATATTACCTCAGGTGTGACGCTATATAATAACACTATAGTATAAGAGTGACATTACCTCAGGTGTGACGCTATATAATAACACTATAGTATACGAGTGACATATTACCTCAGGTGTGACGCTATATAATAACACTATAGTATAAGAGTGACATATTACCTCAGGTGTGACGCTATATAATAACACTATAGTAGAAGAGTGACATATTACCTCAGGTGTGACGCTATATAATAACACTATAGTATAAGAGTGACATAATACCTCAGGTGTGACGCTATATAATAACACTATAGTATACGAGTGACATATTACCTCAGGTGTGACGCTATATAATAACACTATAGTATAAGAGTGACATATTACCTCAGGTGTGACGCTATATAATAACACTATAGTAGAAGAGTGACATATTACCTCAGGTGTGACGCTATATAATAACACTATAGTATAAGAGTGACATAATACCTCAGGTGTGACGCTATATAATAACACTATAGTATAAGAGTGACATATTACCTCAGGTGTGACGTTATATAATAACACTATAGTATAAGAGTGACATATTACCTCAGGTGTGACGCTATATAATAACACTATAGTATAAGAGTGACATATTACCTCAGGTGTGACGCTATATAATAACACTATAGTATAAGAGTGACATATTACCTCAGGTGTGACGCTATATAATAACACTATAGTATAAGAGTGACATATTACCTCAGTGTGACGCTATATAATAACACTATAGTATAAGAGTGACATATTACCTCAGGTGTGACGCTATATAATAACACTATAGTATAAGAGTGACATATTACCTCAGGTGTGACGCTATATAATAACACTACAGTATAAGAGTGATACATTACCTCAGGTGTGACGCTATATAATAACACTATAGTATAAGAGTGACATATTACCTCAGGTGTGACGCTATATAATAACACTATAGTATAAGTGACATATTACCTCAGGTGTGACGCTATATAATAACGCTATAGTATAAGAGTGACACATTACCTCAGGTGTGACGCTATATAATAACACTATAGTATAAGAGTGATACATTACCTCAGGTGTGACGCTATATAATAACGCTATAGTATAAGAGTGACATATTACCTCAGGTGTGACGCTATATAATAACACTATAGTATAAGAGTGACATATTACCTCAGGTGTGACGCTATATAATAACACTATAGTATAAGTGACATATTACCTCAGGTGTGACGCTATATAATAACGCTATAGTATAAGAGTGACACATTACCTCAGGTGTGACGCTATATAATAACACTATAGTATAAGAGTGATACATTACCTCAGGTGTGACGCTATATAATAACACTACAGTATAAGAGTGATACATTACCTCAGGTGTGACGCTATATAATAACACTATAGTATAAGAGTGGCACATCAGCTCAGGTGTGACGCTATATAATAACACTATAGTATAAGAGTGACACATTACCTCAGGTGTGACGCTATATAATAACACTATAGTATACGAGTGACATATTACCTCAGGTGTGACGCTATATAATAACACTATAGTATAAGAGTGACATATTACCTCAGGTGTGACGCTATATAGTAACACTACAGTATAAGAGTGACATATTACCTCAGGTGTGACGCTATATAATAACACTATAGTATAAGAGTGACATATTACCTCAGGTGTGACGCTATATAGTAACACTACAGTATAAGAGTGACATAAAGCCTCAGGTGTGACGCTATATAATAACACTATAGTATAAGAGTGACACATTACCTCAGGTGTGACACTATATAATAACACTACAGTATACGAGGGACATATTACCTCAGGTGTGACGCTATATAATAACACTATAGTATAAGAGTGACATATTACCTCAGGTGTGACGCTATATAATAACACTACAGTATAAGAGTGACATAATACCTCAGGTGTGACGCTATATAATAACACTACAGTATAAGAGTGACATATTACCTCAGGTGTGACGCTATATAATAACACTACAGTATAAGAGTGACATATTACCTCTGGTGTGACGCTATATAATAACACTATAGTATAAGAGTGACATATTACCTCAGGTGTGACGCTATATAGTAACACTACAGTATAAGAGTGACACATTACCTCAGGTGTGACGCTATATAATAACACTACAGTATAAGAGTGGCACATCAGCTCAGGTGTGACGCTATATAATAACACTATAGTATAAGAGTGACATTACCTCAGGTGTGACGCTATATAATAACACTATAGTATACGAGTGACATATTACCTCAAGTGTGACGCTATATAATAACACTATAGTATAAGAGTGACATATTACCTCAGGTGTGACGCTATATAATAACACTATAGTATAAGAGTGACATATTACCTCAGGTGTGACGCTATATAGTAACACTACAGTATAAGAGTGACATATTACCTCAGGTGTGACGTTATATGATAACACTATAGTATAAGAGTGACATATTACCTCAGGTGTGACGCTATATAATAACACTATAGTATAAGAGTGACATATTACCTCAGGTGTGACGCTATATAGTAACACTACAGTATAAGAGTGACATAATACCTCAGGTGTGACGCTATATAATAACACTATAGTATAAGAGTGACATATTACCTCAGGTGTGACGTTATATAATAACACTATAGTATAAGAGTGACATATTACCTCAGGTGTGACGCTATATAATAACACTATAGTATAAGAGTGACATAATACCTCAGGTGTGACGCTATATAATAACACTACAGTATAAGAGTGACATATTACCTCAGGTGTGACGCTATATAATAACACTATAGTATAAGAGTGACATTACCTCAGGTGTGACGCTATATAATAACACTATAGTATAAGAGTGACATATTACCTCAGGTGTGACGCTATATAGTAACACTACAGTATAAGAGTGACACATTACCTCAGGTGTGACGCTATATAATAACACTATAGTATAAGAGTGACATTACCTCAGGTGTGACGCTATATAATAACACTATAGTATACGAGTGACATATTACCTCAGGTGTGACGCTATATAATAACACTACAGTAGAAGAGTGACACATTACCTCAGGTGTGACGCTATATAATAACACTATAGTATAAGAGTGACATATTACCTCAGGTGTGACGCTATATAGTAACACTACAGTATAAGAGTGACACATTACCTCAGGTGTGACGCTATATAATAACACTATAGTATAAGAGTGGCACATCAGCTCAGGTGTGACGCTATATAATAACACTATAGTATAAGAGTGACATTACCTCAGGTGTGACGCTATATAATAACACTATAGTATACGAGTGACATATTACCTCAGGTGTGACGCTATATAATAACACTATAGTATAAGAGTGACATATTACCTCAGTGTGACGCTATATAATAACACTATAGTATAAGAGTGACATATTACCTCAGGTGTGACGCTATATAATAACACTATAGTATAAGAGTGACATATTACCTCAGGTGTGACGCTATATAATAACACTATAGTATAAGAGTGACATATTACCTCAGTGTGACGCTATATAATAACACTATAGTATAAGAGTGACATATTACCTCAGGTGTGACGCTATATAATAACACTATAGTATAAGAGTGACATATTACCTCAGGTGTGACGCTATATAATAACACTACAGTATAAGAGTGATACATTACCTCAGGTGTGACGCTATATAATAACACTATAGTATAAGAGTGACATATTACCTCAGGTGTGACGCTATATAATAACGCTATAGTATAAGAGTGACACATTACCTCAGGTGTGACGCTATATAATAACACTATAGTATAAGAGTGATACATTACCTCAGGTGTGACGCTATATAATAACGCTATAGTATAAGAGTGACATATTACCTCAGGTGTGACGCTATATAATAACACTATAGTATAAGAGTGACATATTACCTCAGGTGTGACGCTATATAATAACACTATAGTATAAGTGACATATTACCTCAGGTGTGACGCTATATAATAACGCTATAGTATAAGAGTGACACATTACCTCAGGTGTGACGCTATATAATAACACTATAGTATAAGAGTGATACATTACCTCAGGTGTGACGCTATATAATAACACTACAGTATAAGAGTGATACATTACCTCAGGTGTGACGCTATATAATAACACTATAGTATAAGAGTGGCACATCAGCTCAGGTGTGACGCTATATAATAACACTATAGTATAAGAGTGACACATTACCTCAGGTGTGACGCTATATAATAACACTATAGTATACGAGTGACATATTACCTCAGGTGTGACGCTATATAATAACACTATAGTATAAGAGTGACATATTACCTCAGGTGTGACGCTATATAGTAACACTACAGTATAAGAGTGACATATTACCTCAGGTGTGACGCTATATAATAACACTATAGTATAAGAGTGACATATTACCTCAGGTGTGACGCTATATAGTAACACTACAGTATAAGAGTGACATAAAGCCTCAGGTGTAACGCTATATAATAACACTATAGTATAAGAGTGACACATTACCTCAGGTGTGACACTATATAATAACACTACAGTATACGAGGGACATATTACCTCAGGTGTGACGCTATATAATAACACTATAGTATAAGAGTGACATATTACCTCAGGTGTGACGCTATATAATAACACTACAGTATAAGAGTGACATAATACCTCAGGTGTGACGCTATATAATAACACTACAGTATAAGAGTGACATATTACCTCAGGTGTGACGCTATATAATAACACTACAGTATAAGAGTGACATTACCTCTGGTGTGACGCTATATAATAACACTATAGTATAAGAGTGACATATTACCTCAGGTGTGACGCTATATAATAACACTATAGTATACGAGTGACATATTACCTCAAGTGTGACGCTATATAATAACACTATAGTATAAGAGTGACATATTACCTCAGGTGTGACGCTATATAATAACACTATAGTATAAGAGTGACATATTACCTCAGGTGTGACGCTATATAGTAACACTACAGTATAAGAGTGACATATTACCTCAGGTGTGACGTTATATGATAACACTATAGTATAAGAGTGACATATTACCTCAGGTGTGACGCTATATAATAACACTATAGTATAAGAGTGACATATTACCTCAGGTGTGACGCTATATAGTAACACTACAGTATAAGAGTGACATAATACCTCAGGTGTGACGCTATATAATAACACTATAGTATAAGAGTGACATATTACCTCAGGTGTGACGTTATATAATAACACTATAGTATAAGAGTGACATATTACCTCAGGTGTGACGCTATATAATAACACTATAGTATAAGAGTGACATAATACCTCAGGTGTGACGCTATATAATAACACTACAGTATAAGAGTGACATATTACCTCAGGTGTGACGCTATATAATAACACTACAGTATAAGAGTGACATATTACCTCTGGTGTGACGCTATATAATAACACTATAGTATAAGAGTGACATATTACCTCAGGTGTGACGCTATATAGTAACACTACAGTATAAGAGTGACACATTACCTCAGGTGTGACGCTATATAATAACACTACAGTATAAGAGTGGCACATCAGCTCAGGTGTGACGCTATATAATAACACTATAGTATAAGAGTGACATTACCTCAGGTGTGACGCTATATAATAACACTATAGTATACGAGTGACATATTACCTCAAGTGTGACGCTATATAATAACACTATAGTATAAGAGTGACATATTACCTCAGGTGTGACGCTATATAATAACACTATAGTATAAGAGTGACATATTACCTCAGGTGTGACGCTATATAGTAACACTACAGTATAAGAGTGACATATTACCTCAGGTGTGACGTTATATGATAACACTATAGTATAAGAGTGACATATTACCTCAGGTGTGACGCTATATAATAACACTATAGTATAAGAGTGACATATTACCTCAGGTGTGACGCTATATAGTAACACTACAGTATAAGAGTGACATAATACCTCAGGTGTGACGCTATATAATAACACTATAGTATAAGAGTGACATATTACCTCAGGTGTGACGTTATATAATAACACTATAGTATAAGAGTGACATATTACCTCAGGTGTGACGCTATATAATAACACTATAGTATAAGAGTGACATAATACCTCAGGTGTGACGCTATATAATAACACTACAGTATAAGAGTGACATATTACCTCAGGTGTGACGCTATATAATAACACTATAGTATAAGAGTGACATTACCTCAGGTGTGACGCTATATAATAACACTATAGTATAAGAGTGACATATTACCTCAGGTGTGACGCTATATAGTAACACTACAGTATAAGAGTGACACATTACCTCAGGTGTGACGCTATATAATAACACTATAGTATAAGAGTGACATTACCTCAGGTGTGACGCTATATAATAACACTATAGTATACGAGTGACATATTACCTCAGGTGTGACGCTATATAATAACACTACAGTAGAAGAGTGACACATTACCTCAGGTGTGACGCTATATAATAACACTATAGTATAAGAGTGACATATTACCTCAGGTGTGACGCTATATAGTAACACTACAGTATAAGAGTGACACATTACCTCAGGTGTGACGCTATATAATAACACTATAGTATAAGAGTGGCACATCAGCTCAGGTGTGACGCTATATAATAACACTATAGTATAAGAGTGACATTACCTCAGGTGTGACGCTATATAATAACACTATAGTATACGAGTGACATATTACCTCAGGTGTGACGCTATATAATAACACTATAGTATAAGAGTGACATATTACCTCAGTGTGACGCTATATAATAACACTATAGTATAAGAGTGACATATTACCTCAGGTGTGACGCTATATAATAACACTATAGTATAAGAGTGACATATTACCTCAGGTGTGACGCTATATAATAACACTATAGTATAAGAGTGACATATTACCTCAGTGTGACGCTATATAATAACACTATAGTATAAGAGTGACATATTACCTCAGGTGTGACGCTATATAATAACACTATAGTATAAGAGTGACATATTACCTCAGGTGTGACGCTATATAATAACACTACAGTATAAGAGTGATACATTACCTCAGGTGTGACGCTATATAATAACACTATAGTATAAGAGTGACATATTACCTCAGGTGTGACGCTATATAATAACGCTATAGTATAAGAGTGACACATTACCTCAGGTGTGACGCTATATAATAACACTATAGTATAAGAGTGATACATTACCTCAGGTGTGACGCTATATAATAACGCTATAGTATAAGAGTGACATATTACCTCAGGTGTGACGCTATATAATAACGCTATAGTATAAGAGTGACATATTACCTCAGGTGTGACGCTATATAATAACACTATAGTATAAGTGACATATTACCTCAGGTGTGACGCTATATAATAACGCTATAGTATAAGAGTGACATATTACCTCAGGTGTGACGCTATATAATAACACTATAGTATAAGAGTGACATATTACCTCAGGTGTGACGCTATATAATAACACTATAGTATAAGTGACATATTACCTCAGGTGTGACGCTATATAATAACGCTATAGTATAAGAGTGACACATTACCTCAGGTGTGACGCTATATAATAACACTATAGTATAAGAGTGATACATTACCTCAGGTGTGACGCTATATAATAACACTACAGTATAAGAGTGATACATTACCTCAGGTGTGACGCTATATAATAACACTATAGTATAAGAGTGGCACATCAGCTCAGGTGTGACGCTATATAATAACACTATAGTATAAGAGTGACACATTACCTCAGGTGTGACGCTATATAATAACACTATAGTATAAGAGTGACATATTACCTCAGGTGTGACGCTATATAGTAACACTACAGTATAAGAGTGACATATTACCTCAGGTGTGACGCTATATAATAACACTATAGTATAAGAGTGACATATTACCTCAGGTGTGACGCTATATAGTAACACTACAGTATAAGAGTGACATAAAGCCTCAGGTGTAACGCTATATAATAACACTATAGTATAAGAGTGACACATTACCTCAGGTGTGACACTATATAATAACACTACAGTATACGAGGGACATATTACCTCAGGTGTGACGCTATATAATAACACTATAGTATAAGAGTGACATATTACCTCAGGTGTGACGCTATATAATAACACTACAGTATAAGAGTGACATAATACCTCAGGTGTGACGCTATATAATAACACTACAGTATAAGAGTGACATATTACCTCAGGTGTGACGCTATATAATAACACTACAGTATAAGAGTGACATTACCTCTGGTGTGACGCTATATAATAACACTATAGTATAAGAGTGACATATTACCTCAGGTGTGACGCTATATAATAACACTATAGTATACGAGTGACATATTACCTCAAGTGTGACGCTATATAATAACACTATAGTATAAGAGTGACATATTACCTCAGGTGTGACGCTATATAATAACACTATAGTATAAGAGTGACATATTACCTCAGGTGTGACGCTATATAGTAACACTACAGTATAAGAGTGACATATTACCTCAGGTGTGACGTTATATGATAACACTATAGTATAAGAGTGACATATTACCTCAGGTGTGACGCTATATAATAACACTATAGTATAAGAGTGACATATTACCTCAGGTGTGACGCTATATAGTAACACTACAGTATAAGAGTGACATAATACCTCAGGTGTGACGCTATATAATAACACTATAGTATAAGAGTGACATATTACCTCAGGTGTGACGTTATATAATAACACTATAGTATAAGAGTGACATATTACCTCAGGTGTGACGCTATATAATAACACTATAGTATAAGAGTGACATAATACCTCAGGTGTGACGCTATATAATAACACTACAGTATAAGAGTGACATATTACCTCAGGTGTGACGCTATATAATAACACTATAGTATAAGAGTGACATTACCTCAGGTGTGACGCTATATAATAACACTATAGTATAAGAGTGACATATTACCTCAGGTGTGACGCTATATAATAACACTACAGTATAAGAGTGATACATTACCTCAGGTGTGACGCTATATAATAACACTATAGTATAAGAGTGACATATTACCTCAGGTGTGACGCTATATAGTAACACTACAGTATAAGAGTGACATATTACCTCAGGTGTGACGCTATATAATAACACTACAGTATAAGAGTGACATTACCTCAGGTGTGACGCTATATAATAACACTATAGTATAAGAGTGACATTACCTCAGGTGTGACGCTATATAATAACACTATAGTATACGAGTGACATATTACCTCAGGTGTGACGCTATATAATAACACTATAGTATAAGAGTGACATATTACCTCAGGTGTGACGCTATATAATAACACTATAGTAGAAGAGTGACATATTACCTCAGGTGTGACGCTATATAATAACACTATAGTATAAGAGTGACATAATACCTCAGGTGTGACGCTATATAATAACACTATAGTATAAGAGTGACATATTACCTCAGGTGTGACGTTATATAATAACACTATAGTATAAGAGTGACATATTACCTCAGGTGTGACGCTATATAATAACACTATAGTATAAGAGTGACATTACCTCAGGTGTGACGCTATATAATAACACTATAGTATACGAGTGACATATTACCTCAGGTGTGACGCTATATAATAACACTATAGTATAAGAGTGACATATTACCTCAGGTGTGACGCTATATAATAACACTATAGTAGAAGAGTGACATATTACCTCAGGTGTGACGCTATATAATAACACTATAGTATAAGAGTGACATAATACCTCAGGTGTGACGCTATATAATAACACTATAGTATACGAGTGACATATTACCTCAGGTGTGACGCTATATAATAACACTATAGTATAAGAGTGACATATTACCTCAGGTGTGACGCTATATAATAACACTATAGTAGAAGAGTGACATATTACCTCAGGTGTGACGCTATATAATAACACTATAGTATAAGAGTGACATAATACCTCAGGTGTGACGCTATATAATAACACTATAGTATAAGAGTGACATATTACCTCAGGTGTGACGTTATATAATAACACTATAGTATAAGAGTGACATATTACCTCAGGTGTGACGCTATATAATAACACTATAGTATAAGAGTGACATATTACCTCAGGTGTGACGCTATATAATAACACTATAGTATAAGAGTGACATATTACCTCAGGTGTGACGCTATATAATAACACTATAGTATAAGAGTGACATATTACCTCAGTGTGACGCTATATAATAACACTATAGTATAAGAGTGACATATTACCTCAGGTGTGACGCTATATAATAACACTATAGTATAAGAGTGACATATTACCTCAGGTGTGACGCTATATAATAACACTACAGTATAAGAGTGATACATTACCTCAGGTGTGACGCTATATAATAACACTATAGTATAAGAGTGACATATTACCTCAGGTGTGACGCTATATAATAACACTATAGTATAAGTGACATATTACCTCAGGTGTGACGCTATATAATAACGCTATAGTATAAGAGTGACACATTACCTCAGGTGTGACGCTATATAATAACACTATAGTATAAGAGTGATACATTACCTCAGGTGTGACGCTATATAATAACGCTATAGTATAAGAGTGACATATTACCTCAGGTGTGACGCTATATAATAACACTATAGTATAAGAGTGACATATTACCTCAGGTGTGACGCTATATAATAACACTATAGTATAAGTGACATATTACCTCAGGTGTGACGCTATATAATAACGCTATAGTATAAGAGTGACACATTACCTCAGGTGTGACGCTATATAATAACACTATAGTATAAGAGTGATACATTACCTCAGGTGTGACGCTATATAATAACACTACAGTATAAGAGTGATACATTACCTCAGGTGTGACGCTATATAATAACACTATAGTATAAGAGTGGCACATCAGCTCAGGTGTGACGCTATATAATAACACTATAGTATAAGAGTGACACATTACCTCAGGTGTGACGCTATATAATAACACTATAGTATACGAGTGACATATTACCTCAGGTGTGACGCTATATAATAACACTATAGTATAAGAGTGACATATTACCTCAGGTGTGACGCTATATAGTAACACTACAGTATAAGAGTGACATATTACCTCAGGTGTGACGCTATATAATAACACTATAGTATAAGAGTGACATATTACCTCAGGTGTGACGCTATATAGTAACACTACAGTATAAGAGTGACATAAAGCCTCAGGTGTGACGCTATATAATAACACTATAGTATAAGAGTGACACATTACCTCAGGTGTGACACTATATAATAACACTACAGTATACGAGGGACATATTACCTCAGGTGTGACGCTATATAATAACACTATAGTATAAGAGTGACATATTACCTCAGGTGTGACGCTATATAATAACACTACAGTATAAGAGTGACATAATACCTCAGGTGTGACGCTATATAATAACACTACAGTATAAGAGTGACATATTACCTCAGGTGTGACGCTATATAATAACACTACAGTATAAGAGTGACATATTACCTCTGGTGTGACGCTATATAATAACACTATAGTATAAGAGTGACATATTACCTCAGGTGTGACGCTATATAGTAACACTACAGTATAAGAGTGACACATTACCTCAGGTGTGACGCTATATAATAACACTACAGTATAAGAGTGGCACATCAGCTCAGGTGTGACGCTATATAATAACACTATAGTATAAGAGTGACATTACCTCAGGTGTGACGCTATATAATAACACTATAGTATACGAGTGACATATTACCTCAAGTGTGACGCTATATAATAACACTATAGTATAAGAGTGACATATTACCTCAGGTGTGACGCTATATAATAACACTATAGTATAAGAGTGACATATTACCTCAGGTGTGACGCTATATAGTAACACTACAGTATAAGAGTGACATATTACCTCAGGTGTGACGTTATATGATAACACTATAGTATAAGAGTGACATATTACCTCAGGTGTGACGCTATATAATAACACTATAGTATAAGAGTGACATATTACCTCAGGTGTGACGCTATATAGTAACACTACAGTATAAGAGTGACATAATACCTCAGGTGTGACGCTATATAATAACACTATAGTATAAGAGTGACATATTACCTCAGGTGTGACGTTATATAATAACACTATAGTATAAGAGTGACATATTACCTCAGGTGTGACGCTATATAATAACACTATAGTATAAGAGTGACATAATACCTCAGGTGTGACGCTATATAATAACACTACAGTATAAGAGTGACATATTACCTCAGGTGTGACGCTATATAATAACACTATAGTATAAGAGTGACATTACCTCAGGTGTGACGCTATATAATAACACTATAGTATAAGAGTGACATATTACCTCAGGTGTGACGCTATATAGTAACACTACAGTATAAGAGTGACACATTACCTCAGGTGTGACGCTATATAATAACACTATAGTATAAGAGTGACATTACCTCAGGTGTGACGCTATATAATAACACTATAGTATACGAGTGACATATTACCTCAGGTGTGACGCTATATAATAACACTACAGTAGAAGAGTGACACATTACCTCAGGTGTGACGCTATATAATAACACTATAGTATAAGAGTGACATATTACCTCAGGTGTGACGCTATATAGTAACACTACAGTATAAGAGTGACACATTACCTCAGGTGTGACGCTATATAATAACACTATAGTATAAGAGTGGCACATCAGCTCAGGTGTGACGCTATATAATAACACTATAGTATAAGAGTGACATTACCTCAGGTGTGACGCTATATAATAACACTATAGTATACGAGTGACATATTACCTCAGGTGTGACGCTATATAATAACACTATAGTATAAGAGTGACATATTACCTCAGTGTGACGCTATATAATAACACTATAGTATAAGAGTGACATATTACCTCAGGTGTGACGCTATATAATAACACTATAGTATAAGAGTGACATATTACCTCAGGTGTGACGCTATATAATAACACTATAGTATAAGAGTGACATATTACCTCAGTGTGACGCTATATAATAACACTATAGTATAAGAGTGACATATTACCTCAGGTGTGACGCTATATAATAACACTACAGTATAAGAGTGACATATTACCTCAGGTGTGACGCTATATAATAACACTACAGTATAAGAGTGATACATTACCTCAGGTGTGACGCTATATAATAACACTATAGTATAAGAGTGACATATTACCTCAGGTGTGACGCTATATAATAACGCTATAGTATAAGAGTGACACATTACCTCAGGTGTGACGCTATATAATAACACTATAGTATAAGAGTGATACATTACCTCAGGTGTGACGCTATATAATAACGCTATAGTATAAGAGTGACATATTACCTCAGGTGTGACGCTATATAATAACACTATAGTATAAGAGTGACATATTACCTCAGGTGTGACGCTATATAATAACACTATAGTATAAGTGACATATTACCTCAGGTGTGACGCTATATAATAACGCTATAGTATAAGAGTGACACATTACCTCAGGTGTGACGCTATATAATAACACTATAGTATAAGAGTGATACATTACCTCAGGTGTGACGCTATATAATAACACTATAGTATAAGAGTGGCACATCAGCTCAGGTGTGACGCTATATAATAACACTATAGTATAAGAGTGACACATTACCTCAGGTGTGACGCTATATAATAACACTATAGTATACGAGTGACATATTACCTCAGGTGTGACGCTATATAATAACACTATAGTATAAGAGTGACATATTACCTCAGGTGTGACGCTATATAGTAACACTACAGTATAAGAGTGACATATTACCTCAGGTGTGACGCTATATAATAACACTATAGTATAAGAGTGACATATTACCTCAGGTGTGACGCTATATAATAACACTACAGTATAAGAGTGACATAATACCTCAGGTGTGACGCTATATAATAACACTACAGTATAAGAGTGACATATTACCTCAGGTGTGACGCTATATAATAACACTACAGTATAAGAGTGACATTACCTCTGGTGTGACGCTATATAATAACACTATAGTATAAGAGTGACATATTACCTCAGGTGTGACGCTATATAATAACACTATAGTATACGAGTGACATATTACCTCAAGTGTGACGCTATATAATAACACTATAGTATAAGAGTGACATATTACCTCAGGTGTGACGCTATATAATAACACTATAGTATAAGAGTGACATATTACCTCAGGTGTGACGCTATATAGTAACACTACAGTATAAGAGTGACATATTACCTCAGGTGTGACGTTATATGATAACACTATAGTATAAGAGTGACATATTACCTCAGGTGTGACGCTATATAATAACACTATAGTATAAGAGTGACATATTACCTCAGGTGTGACGCTATATAGTAACACTACAGTATAAGAGTGACATAATACCTCAGGTGTGACGCTATATAATAACACTATAGTATAAGAGTGACATATTACCTCAGGTGTGACGTTATATAATAACACTATAGTATAAGAGTGACATATTACCTCAGGTGTGACGCTATATAATAACACTATAGTATAAGAGTGACATAATACCTCAGGTGTGACGCTATATAATAACACTACAGTATAAGAGTGACATATTACCTCAGGTGTGACGCTATATAATAACACTATAGTATAAGAGTGACATTACCTCAGGTGTGACGCTATATAATAACACTATAGTATAAGAGTGACATATTACCTCAGGTGTGACGCTATATAGTAACACTACAGTATAAGAGTGACACATTACCTCAGGTGTGACGCTATATAATAACACTATAGTATAAGAGTGACATTACCTCAGGTGTGACGCTATATAATAACACTACAGTAGAAGAGTGACACATTACCTCAGGTGTGACGCTATATAATAACACTATAGTCAGTGATCGCGCTGAGACCAAATAAAAGTGGGTCCCAGGGACCCCTCACTTTTAAAAATTGGGGTCCTACTTGTCCTTTTCTGGGTCCCATCGGAATGAAGGTTTTAATTAGTCTTATTAATGATTCAAACATAAAAACACAAACTTGATTTGGACACTACAAAAGGGGTGCAAGGGGGAGGATGGGGTGACGATGCTGCTGGGCTGTGTAGCATACAGGACACCCCGCACTTTAGATGTAATTAGACATTTTGGTGACCTTGTGGCAGAAAGAGAATTGGTTCTCCCGCACTGAGACTGAAAACTGTGACAGTGCGCGCCGAAGGCGCGCTGGAATTTTTTAGGGGCGTAGCTTCGTGGGGAAGGGGCGTGGTCACATAATAGTACCAATTCACATTATTCCACACAGTAGTGCCGCTTATACACATTGCACCAGGTAGAACCTCCTATACACACTGAGCCAAGGAGAGCACGTTATTCACATTGCACCAGGTAGAGCACGTTATACACATTGCGCCACACATTGCACCAGGTAGAGCACGTTATACACATTGCGCCACACATTGCACCAGGTAGAGCACGTTATACACATTGCGCCACACATTGCACCAGGTAGAGCACGTTATACACATTGCGCCACACATTGCACCAGGTAGAGCACGTTATACGTATTGCGCCAGGTATAGCACGTTATTCACATTGCGCCAGGCAGAGCACATTATTCACATTGCGCCAGGCAGAGCACGTTATTCACATTGCGCCAGGTAGAGCACTTAACAATTATATGATTAAAAAACAGGACAACATTATTAAATAATACATTTTCTATATGTAATGGCTTTATGGTGCCGCTATAATAGAGCCCCAGACTGGATTTAGACACTACAAAAGTGTTGTGGGGGAGGGAGGGTGACAATGCTGCTGGGCTGTTATCATATCGGAAGTATGCATTCAGGATCCTGGCTGTCGGGATCCCAGCAGCCGTAATACCGATGCCGGAATCCTGACAGCAGCCACAATACCAACACTGGCATCCAGAGGTGATCAGGATCCCGGCAACGATATCCTGACAGTCAGGATCCTGAAGGGAAGTATGCACTGCCGCCACTGGTTTAGCGTGCAAGTGGGAAGGGGGGGGGGGGGTTAGGATATGGTGTTGGGGAGGGTTAGGCTGCAGAGGGGGGGGGGGTATAGGTGTTAGGCACTAAGGGGGTGGGTTGGGTTTAGGCTGCGGGAAACGGAGGGTTAGGGGTGGGAGGTTAGGGTACCCTCTGCACTCGTCACTCTTGTCGGCTTTGCTGCGATCGGGATGCTGGTGTCGGTATACTAAATGCCAACATCCTGACGACGACTTCGGACACTTGGTACAACCACTGGATTTGAGTCATGCTGCCTGTAATTTATGTGCTGACTGATCAACTTCAGTGACACTCACTGTGCTGGCTGCCTTTACAGTAACCAGCGGCAACCAGCAGTAACCAACAGCAACCAGCAGTAACCAACAAAGGCAGACAAGCACAGTGAGTGTCACTGAAGTTGATCAGTCAGCACATAAATTACAGGCAGCATGACTCGAATCCAGTGGTTGTATCAAGGGTCCTGTATGCTGCAGAGACCAGCAGCACTGTCACCCTCTCGCCTCACCCCCACTCCATACCACAAAAATGTTGCGTTTAACACCTGTTTGCAGGCGCCATGCAGCCCCCATCTCCGCCATCCCACCGATATGAACAGCCCCCCTGCCGCCACCGTAAGTCCAGCTCACCCCTCCGCACAGCAAGCACAGTCCCCGGTCACCGGCGTTCAACATCCCCGCAGCACAGTGTGTAGCGCGCCGCAGAGCCGTCCTCACTGTCTGTCCGGCTCCCGTGAAGCTCCAGCGGGTGATCGGCGGGGGCGTCCTCACTCTGTCCGGCTCCGTGAAGCTCCAGCGGGTGATCGGCGGGGGGGGGGCGTCCTCACTCTGTCCGGCTCCGTGAAGCTCCAGCGGGTGATCGGCGGGGGGGGCGTCCTCACTCTGTCCGGCTCCGTGAAGCTCCAGCGGGTGATCGGCGGGGGGGGGCGTCCTCACTCTGTCCGGCTCCGTGAAGCTCCAGCGGGTGATCGGCGGGGGGGGCGTCCTCACTCGGTCCGGCTCCCTTGAGGCTCCAGCGGGTGATCGGGGGGGGGGGGGGGGAGGCGGGCCGCACCGCCACAAGAGGACTTATAGAAGACCAGCTTCAGCGGAGCATCTTGCCCCCGGTGTGATGTGTGTGCGCGGTGTAGGGGGCGGGGCCTTCTGGGTGCATGCGGATAGAGAGATGCGGCGGCGATTGGATGAGGAGGCGCGGCGGTGATTGGATGGGAAGACAGAGTCTCCTATTGGTGCAGTGATACACAGCGCGTCCTATGGGACCCGCTCATTTTTTAAAACCGGGTACGTCTCTTCCTGTAGCGCGTAAAAACGCGCTATAGCGCGTATTTTGCGATCACTGTATAGTATAAGAGTGACATATTACCTCAGTGTGACGCTATATAATAACACTATAGTATAAGAGTGACATATTACCTCAGGTGTGACGCTATATAATAACACTATAGTATAAGAGTGACATATTACCTCAGGTGTGACGCTATATAATAACACTACAGTATAAGAGTGATACATTACCTCAGGTGTGACGCTATATAATAACACTATAGTATAAGAGTGACATATTACCTCAGGTGTGACGCTATATAACACTATAGTATAAGTGACATATTACCTCAGGTGTGACGCTATATAATAACGCTATAGTATAAGAGTGACACATTACCTCAGGTGTGACGCTATATAATAACACTATAGTATAAGAGTGACACATTACCTCAGGTGTGACGCTATATAATAACGCTATAGTATAAGAGTGACATATTACCTCAGGTGTGACGCTATATAATAACACTATAGTATAAGAGTGACATATTACCTCAGGTGTGACGCTATATAATAACACTATAGTATAAGTGACATATTACCTCAGGTGTGACGCTATATAATAACGCTATAGTATAAGAGTGACACATTACCTCAGGTGTGACGCTATATAATAACACTATAGTATAAGAGTGATACATTACCTCAGGTGTGACGCTATATAATAACGCTATAGTATAAGAGTGACACATTACCTCAGGTGTGACGCTATATAATAACACTATAGTATAAGAGTGATACATTACCTCAGGTGTGACGCTATATAATAACACTACAGTATAAGAGTGATACATTACCTCAGGTGTGACGCTATATAATAACACTATAGTATAAGAGTGATACATTACCTCAGGTGTGACGCTATATAATAACACTATAGTATAAGAGTGACACATTACCTCAGGTGTGACGCTATATAATAACACTATAGTATACGAGTGACATATTACCTCAGGTGTGACGCTATATAATAACACTATAGTATAAGAGTGACATATTACCTCAGGTGTGACGCTATATAGTAACACTACAGTATAAGAGTGACATATTACCTCAGGTGTGACGCTATATAATAACACTATAGTATAAGAGTGACACATTACCTCAGGTGTGACACTATATAATAACACTACAGTATACGAGGGACATATTACCTCAGGTGTGACGCTATATAATAACACTATAGTATAAGAGTGACATATTACCTCAGGTGTGACGCTATATAATAACACTACAGTATAAGAGTGACATATTACCTCAGGTGTGACGCTATATAATAACACTACAGTATAAGAGTGACATATTACCTCAGGTGTGACGCTATATAATAACACTATAGTATAAGAGTGACATATTACCTCAGGTGTGACGCTATATAGTAACACTACAGTATAAGAGTGACACATTACCTCAGGTGTGACGCTATATAATAACACTATAGTATAAGAGTGGCACATCAGCTCAGGTGTGACGCTATATAATAACACTATAGTATAAGAGTGACATTACCTCAGGTGTGACACTATATAATAACACTATAGTATACGAGTGACATTACCTCAGGTGTGACGCTATATAATAACACTACAGTATAAGAGTGACACATTACCTCAGGTGTGACGCTATATAATAACACTATAGTATAAGAGTGACATATTACCTCAGGTGTGACGCTATATAGTAACACTACAGTATAAGAGTGACACATTACCTCAGGTGTGACGCTATATAATAACACTATAGTATAAGAGTGGCACATCAGCTCAGGTGTGACGCTATATAATAACACTATAGTATAAGAGTGACATTACCTCAGGTGTGACGCTATATAATAACACTATAGTATAAGAGTGACATATTACCTCAGGTGTGACGCTATATAGTAACACTACAGTATAAGAGTGACATATTACCTCAGGTGTGACGTTATATAATAACACTATAGTATAAGAGTGACATATTACCTCAGGTGTGACGCTATATAATAACACTATAGTATAAGAGTGACATATTACCTCAGGTGTGACGCTATATAGTAACACTACAGTATAAGAGTGACATAATACCTCAGGTGTGACGCTATATAATAACACTATAGTATAAGAGTGACATATTACCTCAGGTGTGACGTTATATAATAACACTATAGTATAAGAGTGACATATTACCTCAGGTGTGACGCTATATAATAACACTACAGTATAAGAGTGACATATTACCTCAGGTGTGACGCTATATAATAACACTATAGTATAAGAGTGACATTACCTCAGGTGTGACGCTATATAATAACACTATAGTATAAGAGTGACATATTACCTCAGGTGTGACGCTATATAATAACACTATAGTATAAGAGTGACATATTACCTCAGGTGTGACGCTATATAATAACACTATAGTATAAGAGTGACATATTACCTCAGTGTGACGCTATATAATAACACTATAGTATAAGAGTGACATATTACCTCAGGTGTGACGCTATATAATAACACTATAGTATAAGAGTGACACATTACCTCAGGTGTGACGCTATATAATAACACTATAGTATAAGAGTGACACATTACCTCAGGTGTGACGTTATATAATAACACTATAGTATAAGAGTGACACATTACCTCAGGTGTGACGCTATATAATAACACTACAGTATAAGAGTGACATATTACCTCAGGTGTGACGCTATATAATAACACTATAGTATAAGAGTGACATATTACCTCAGGTGTGACGCTATATAATAACACTATAGTATAAGAGTGACATATTACCTCAGGTGTGACGCTATATAGTAACACTACAGTATAAGAGTGACATTACCTCAGGTGTGACGCTATATAATAACACTATAGTATAAGAGTGACATTACCTCAGGTGTGACGCTATATAATAACACTACAGTATAAGAGTGACATATTACCTCAGGTGTGACGCTATATAATAACACTATAGTATAAGAGTGACATTACCTCAGGTGTGACGCTATATAATAACACTATAGTATAAGAGTGACATTACCTCAGGTGTGACGCTATATAATAACACTACAGTATAAGAGTGACATATTACCTCAGGTGTGACGCTATATAATAACACTACAGTATAAGAGTGACATATTACCTCAGGTGTGACGCTATATAATAACACTATAGTATAAGAGTGACATATTACCTCAGGTGTGACGCTATATAGTAACACTACAGTATAAGAGTGACACATTACCTCAGGTGTGACGCTATATAATAACACTATAGTATAAGAGTGGCACATCAGCTCAGGTGTGACGCTATATAATAACACTATAGTATAAGAGTGACATTACCTCAGGTGTGACGCTATATAATAACACTATAGTATAAGAGTGACATATTACCTCAGGTGTGACGCTATATAGTAACACTACAGTATAAGAGTGACATATTACCTCAGGTGTGACGTTATATAATAATACTATAGTATAAGAGTGACATATTACCTCAGGTGTGACGCTATATAATAACACTATAGTATAAGAGTGACATATTACCTCAGGTGTGACGCTATATAGTAACACTACAGTATAAGAGTGACATAATACCTCAGGTGTGACGCTATATAATAACACTATAGTATAAGAGTGACATATTACCTCAGGTGTGACGTTATATAATAACACTATAGTATAAGAGTGACATATTACCTCAGGTGTGACGCTATATAATAACACTACAGTATAAGAGTGACATATTACCTCAGGTGTGACGCTATATAATAACACTATAGTATAAGAGTGACATTACCTCAGGTGTGACGCTATATAATAACACTATAGTATAAGAGTGACATAATACCTCAGGTGTGACGCTATATAATAACACTACAGTATAAGAGTGACACATTACCTCAGGTGTGACGCTATATAATAACACTATAGTATAAGAGTGACATATTACCTCAGGTGTGACGCTATATAGTAACACTACAGTATAAGAGTGACACATTACCTTAGGTGTGACGCTATATAATAACACTATAGTATAACAGTGGCACATCAGCTCAGGTGTGACACTATATAATAACACTATAGTATAAGAGTGACATTACCTCAGGTGTGACGCTATATAATAACACTATAGTATAAGAGTGACATATTACCTCAGGTGTGACGCTATATAATAACACTATAGTATAAGAGTGACATATTACCTCAGGTGTGACGCTATATAGTAACACTACAGTATAAGAGTGACATATTACCTCAGGTGTGACGTTATATAATAACACTATAGTATAAGAGTGACATATTACCTCAGGTGTGACGCTATATAATAACACTATAGTATAAGAGTGACATATTACCTCAGGTGTGACGCTATATAGTAACACTACAGTATAAGAGTGACATAATACCTCAGGTGTGACGCTATATAATAACACTATAGTATAAGAGTGACATATTACCTCAGGTGTGACGTTATATAATAACACTATAGTATAAGAGTGACATATTACCTCAGGTGTGACGCTATATAATAACACTACAGTATAAGAGTGACATAATACCTCAGGTGTGACGCTATATAATAACACTACAGTATAAGAGTGACATATTACCTCAGGTGTGACGCTATATAATAACACTATAGTATAAGAGTGACATTACCTCAGGTGTGACGCTATATAATAACACTATAGTATAAGAGTGACATATTACCTCAGGTGTGACGCTATATAGTAACACTACAGTATAAGAGTGACACATTACCTCAGGTGTGACGCTATATAATAACACTATAGTATAAGAGTGACATATTACCTCAGGTGTGACGCTATATAATAACACTACAGTATAAGAGTGACACATTACCTCAGGTGTGACGCTATATAATAACACTATAGTATAAGAGTGACATATTACCTCAGGTGTGACGCTATATAGTAACACTACAGTATAAGAGTGACACATTACCTCAGGTGTGACGCTATATAATAACACTATAGTATAAGAGTGGCACATCAGCTCAGGTGTGACGCTATATAATAACACTATAGTATAAGAGTGACATTACCTCAGGTGTGACGCTATATAATAACACTATAGTATACGAGTGACATATTACCTCAGGTGTGACGCTATATAATAACACTATAGTATAAGAGTGACATATTACCTCAGGTGTGACGCTATATAGTAACACTACAGTATAAGAGTGACATATTACCTCAGGTGTGACGTTATATAATAACACTATAGTATAAGAGTGACATATTACCTCAGGTGTGACGCTATATAATAACACTATAGTATAAGAGTGACATATTACCTCAGGTGTGACGCTATATAGTAACACTACAGTATAAGAGTGACATAACACCTCAGGTGTGACGCTATATAATAACACTATAGTATAAGAGTGACACATTACCTCAGGTGTGACGTTATATAATAACACTATAGTATAAGAGTGACACATTACCTCAGGTGTGACGCTATATAATAACACTATAGTATAAGAGTGACATAATACCTCAGGTGTGACGCTATATAATAACACTATAGTATAAGAGTGACATATTACCTCAGGTGTGACGTTATATAATAACACTATAGTATAAGAGTGACATATTACCTCAGGTGTGACGCTATATAATAACACTATAGTATAAGAGTGACATATTACCTCAGGTGTGACGTTATATAATAACACTATAGTATAAGAGTGACATATTACCTCAGGTGTGACGCTATATAATAACACTATAGTATAAGAGTGACATAATACCTCAGGTGTGACGCTATATAATAACACTATAGTATAAGAGTGACATATTACCTCAGGTGTGACGCTATATAATAACACTATAGTATAAGAGTGACATATTACCTCAGGTGTGACGCTATATAATAACACTATAGTATAAGAGTGACATATTACCTCAGTGTGACGCTATATAATAACACTATAGTATAAGAGTGACATATTACCTCAGGTGTGACGCTATATAATAACACTATAGTATAAGAGTGACATATTACCTCAGGTGTGACGCTATATAATAACACTATAGTATAAGAGTGACATATTACCTCAGTGTGACGCTATATAATAACACTATAGTATAAGAGTGACACATTACCTCAGGTGTGACGCTATATAATAACACTATAGTATAAGAGTGACACATTACCTCAGGTGTGACGCTATATAATAACACTATAGTATAAGAGTGACATATTACCTCAGGTGTGACGTTATATAATAACACTATAGTATAAGAGTGACACATTACCTCAGGTGTGACGCTATATAATAACACTATAGTATAAGAGTGACATATTACCTCAGGTGTGACGTTATATAATAACACTATAGTATAAGAGTGACACATTACCTCAGGTGTGACGCTATATAATAACACTACAGTATAAGAGTGACATATTACCTCAGGTGTGACACTATATAATAACACTATAGTATAAGAGTGACATATTACCTCAGGTGTGACGCTATATAATAACACTATAGTATAAGAGTGACATATTACCTCAGGTGTGACGTTATATAATAACACTATAGTATAAGAGTGACATATTACCTCAGGTGTGACGCTATATAATAACACTATAGTATAAGAGTGACATAATACCTCAGGTGTGACGCTATATAATAACACTATAGTATAAGAGTGACATATTACCTCAGGTGTGACGCTATATAATAACACTATAGTATAAGAGTGACATATTACCTCAGGTGTGACGCTATATAATAACACTATAGTATAAGAGTGACATAATACCTCAGGTGTGACGCTATATAATAACACTATAGTATAAGAGTGACATATTACCTCAGGTGTGACGCTATATAATAACACTATAGTATAAGTGACATATTACCTCAGGTGTGACGCTATATAATAACGCTATAGTATAAGAGTGACACATTACCTCAGGTGTGACGCTATATAATAACACTATAGTATAAGAGTGACATATTACCTCAGGTGTGACGCTATATAATAAGAATTTACTTACCGATAATTCTATTTCTCGGAGTCCGTAGTGGATGCTGGGGTTCCTGAAAGGACCATGGGGAATAGCGGCTCCGCAGGAGACAGGGCACAAAAGTAAAGCTTTCCGATCAGGTGGTGTGCACTGGCTCCTCCCCCTATGACCCTCCTCCAAGCCAGTTAGGTACTGTGCCCGGACGAGCGTACACAATAAGGGAGGAATTTTGAATCCCGGGTAAGACTCATACCAGCCACACCAATCACACCGTACAACTTGTGATCTAAACCCAGTTAACAGTATGATAACAGCGGAGCCTCTGAAAAGATGGCTCACAACAATAATAACCCGATTTTTGTAACTATGTACAAGTATTGCAGATAATCCGCACTTGGGATGGGCGCCCAGCATCCACTACGGACTCCGAGAAATAGAATTATCGGTAAGTAAATTCTTATTTTCTCTATCGTCCTAGTGGATGCTGGGGTTCCTGAAAGGACCATGGGGATTATACCAAAGCTCCCAAACGGGCGGGAGAGTGCGGATGACTCTGCATCACCGAATGAGAGAACTCCAGGTCCTCCTTAGCCAGGGTATCAAATTTGTAGAATTTAGCAAACGTGTTTGCCCCTGACCAAGTAGCTGCTCGGCAAAGTTGTAAAGCCGAGACCCCTCGGGCAGCCGCCCAAGATGAGCCCACCTTCCTTGTGGAATGGGCATTTACATATTTTGGCTGTGGCAGGCCTGCCACAGAATGTGCAAGCTGAATTGTATTACACATCCAACTAGCAATAGTCTGCTTAGAAGCAAGAGCACCCAGTTTGTTGGGTGCATACAGGATAACAGCAAGTCAGTTTTCCTGACTCCAGCCGTCCTGGAACATATTTTCAGGGCCCTGACAACATCTAGCAACTTGGAGTCCTCCAAGTCCCTAGTAGGTGCAAGGCACCACAATAAGCTGGTTCAGGTGAAACACTGACACCACCTTAGGGAGAGAACTGGGGACGAGTCCGCAGCTCTGCCCTGTCCGAATGGACAAACAGATATGGGCTTTTTTGAGAAAAAACCACCAATTTGACACTCGCCTGGTCCAGGCCAGGGCCAAGAGCATGGTCACTTTTCATGTGAGATGCTTCAAATCCACAGATTTGACTGGTTTTAAACCAATGTGATTTGAGGAATCCCAGAACTACGTTGAGATCCCACAGTGCCACTGGAGGCACAAAAGGGGGTTGTATATGCAATACTCCCTTGACAAACTTCTGGACTTCAGGAACTGAAGCCAATTCTTTCTGGAAGAAAATCGACAGGGCCGAAATTTGAACCTTAATGGACCCCAATTTGAGGCCCATAGACACTCCTGTTTGCAGGAAATGCAGGAAACGACCGAGTTGAAATTTCTTTGTGGGGCCTTCCTGGCCTCACACCACGCAACATATTTTCGCCACATGTGGTGATAATGTTGTGCGGTCACCTCCTTTCTGGCTTTGACCAGGGTAGGAATGACCTCTTCCGGAATGCCTTTTTCCCTTAGGATCCGGCTTTCCACCGCCATGCCGACAAACGCAGCTGCGTTAAGTCTTGGAACAGACATGGTACTTGCTGAAGCAAGTCCCTTCTTAGCGGCAGAGGCCATAAGACCTCTGTAAGCATCTCTTGAAGTTCCGGGTACCAAGTCCTTCTTGGCCAATCCGGAGCCATGAGTATAGTTCTTACTCCTCTACGTCTTATAATTCTCAGCACCTTAGGTATGAGAAGCAGAGGAGGGAACACATACACCGACTGGTACACCCACGGTGTTACCAGAACGTCCACAGCTATTGCCTGAGGGTCTCTTGACCTGGCGCAATACCTGTCCCGTTTTTTGTTCAGACGGGACGCCATCATGTCCACCTTTGGTATTTCCCAACGGTTTACAATCATGTGGAAAAAACTTCCCGATGAAGTTTCCACTCTCCCGGGTGGAGGTCGTGCCTGCTGAGGAAGTCTGCTTCCCAGTTTCCATTCCCGGGATGAAACACTGCTGACAGTGTTATCACATGATTTTCCGCCCAGCGAAAAGTCCTTGCAGTTTTTGCCATTGCCCTCCTGCTTCTTGTGTCGCCCTGTCTGTTTACGTGGGCGACTGCCGTGATGTTTATCCCACTGGATCAATACCGGCTGACCTTGAAGCAGAGGTCTTGCTAAGCTTAGAGCATTATAAATTTACCCTTAGCTCCAGTATATTTATGTGGAGAAAAGTCTCCAGACTTGATCACACTCCCTGGAAATTTTTTCCTTGTGTGACTGCTCCCCAGCCTCTCGGGCTGGGCTCCGTGGTCACCAGCATCCAATCCTGAATGCCGAATCTGCGGCCCTCTAGAAGATGAGCACTCTGTAACCACCACAGGAGAGACACCCTTGTCCTTGGATATAGGGTTATCCGCTGATGCATCTGAAGATGCGATCCGGACCATTTGTCCAGCAGATCCCACTGAAAAGTTCTTGCGTGAAATCTGCCGAATGGAATTGCTTCGTAGGAAGCCACCATTTTTACCAGGACCCTTGTGCAATGATGCACTGTTTTTAGGAGGTTCCTGACTAGCTCGGATAACTCCCTGGCTTTCTCTTCCGGGAGAAACACCTTTTTTTGGACTGTGTCCAGAATCATCCCTAGGCACAGCAGACGTGTCGTCGGGATCAGCTGCGATTTTGGAATATTTAGAATCCACACGTGCTGTTGTAGCAGTATCCGAGATAGTGCTACTCCGACCTCCAACTGTTCCCTGGACTATGCCCTTATCAGGAGATCGTCCAAGTAAGGGATAATTAAGACGCCTTTTCTTCGAAGAAGAATCATCATTTCAGCCATTACCTTGGTAAAGACCCGGGGTGCCGTGGACAATCCAAACGGCAGCGTCTGAAACTGATAGTGACAGTTCTGCACCACGAACCTGAGGTACCCTTAGTGAGAAGGGCAAATTTGGGACATAGAGGTAAGCATCCCTGATGTCCCGGGACACTATATAGTCCCCTTCTTCCTGGTTCGTTATCACTGCTCTGAGTGACTTCATCTTGATTTGAACCCTTGTAAGTGTTCAAAAAAAATTTTTTAGAATAAGTCTCACCTAGCCTTCTGGCTTCAGTACCACAATATAGTGTGGAATAATACCCCTTTTCTGTAGTAGGAGGGGTAATTTAATTATCACCTGCTGGGAATACAGCTTGTGAATTTTTTCCCATACTGCCTCCTTGTCGGAGGGAGACCTTGGTAAAGCAGACTTCAGGAGCCTGCGAAGGGGAAACGTCTCGACATTCCAATCTGTACCCCCGGGATACTACTTGTAGGATCCAGGGGTCCTGTACGGTCTCAGCGCCATGCTGAGAACTTGTCAGAAGCGGTGGAACGCTTCTGTTCCTGGGAATGGGCTGCCTGCTGCAGTCTTCTTCCCTTTCCTCTATCCCTGGGCAGATATGATCTTATAGGGACGAGAGGACTGAGGCTGAAAAGACGGTGTCTTTTTCTGCAGAGATGTGACTTAGGGTAAAAAACGGTGGATTTTCCAGCAGTTGCCGTGGCCACCAGGTCCGATGGACCGACCCCAAATAACTCCTCTTCCTTTATACGGCAATACACCTTTGTGCCGTTTGGAATCTGCATCACCTGACCACTGTCGTGTCCATAACATCTTCTGGCAGTTATGGACATCGCATTTACTCATGATGCCAGAGTGCAAATATCCCTCTGTGCATCTCGCATATATAGAAATGCATCCTTTAAATGCTCTATAGTCAATAAAATACTGTCCCTGTCAAGGGTATCAATATTTTTAGTCAGGGAATCCGACCAAGCCACCCCAGCTCTGCACATCCAGGCTGAGGCGATCGCTGGTCGCAGTATAACACCAGTATGTGTGTATATACTTTTTATGATATTTTCCAGCCTCCTGTCAGCTGGTCCTTGAGGACGGCCCTATCTATAGACGGTACCGCCACTTGTTTTGATAAGCGTGTGAGCGCCTTATCCACCTTAAGGGGTGTTTCCCAACGCGCCCTAACTTCTGGCGGGAAAGGGTATACCGCCCATAATTTTCTATCGGGGGGAACCCACGCATCATCACACACTTTATTTAATTTATCTGATTCAGGAAAAACTATGGTAGTTTTTTCACATCCCACATAATACCCTCTTTTGTGGTACTTGTAGTATCAGAAATATGTAACACCTCCTTCATTGCCTTTAACGTGTGGCCCTAATAAGGAATACGTTTGTTTATTCACCGTCGACACTGGATTCAGTGTCCCTGTCTGTGTCTGTGTCGACCGACTAAAGTAAACGGGCGTTTTAAAAACCCCTGACGGTGTTTTTGAGACGTCTGGACCGGTACTAATTGTTTGTCGGCCGTCTCATGTCGTCAACCGACCTTGCAGCGTGTTGACATTATCACGTAATTTCCTAAATAAGCCATCCATTCCGGTGTCGACTCCCTAGAGAGTGACATCACCATTACAGGCAATTGCTCCGCCTCCTCACCAACATCGTCCTCCTACACGTGTGTGTCGACACACACGTACCGACACACAGCACACACACAGGGAATGCTCTGATAGAGGACAGGACCCACTAGCCCTTTGGAGAGACAGAGGGAGAGTTTGCCAGCACACACCAAAAACGCTATAATTATATAGGGACAACCTTATATAAGTGTTTTCCCTTATAGCATCTTAATATATAAGCATATCGCCAAATTAGTGCCCCCCCTCTCTGTTTTAACCCTGTTTCTGTAGTGCAGTGCAGGGGAGAGCCTGGGAGCCTTCCCTCCAGCCTTTCTGTGAGGGAAAATGGCGCTGTGTGCTGAGGAGATAGGCCCCGCCCCTTTTTCGGCGGCCTCGTCTCCCGCTCTTAACGGATTCTGGCAGGGGTTAAATATCTCCATATAGCCTCCGGAGGCTATATGTGAGGTATTTTTAGCCAAAATAGGTATTCATTTGCCTCCCAGGGCGCCCCCCTCCCAGCGCCCTGCACCCTCAGTGACTGCCGTGTGAAGTGTGCTGAGAGGAAAATGGCGCACAGCTGCAGTGCTGTGCGCTACCTTTAGAAGACTGAGGAGTCTTCTGCCGCCGATTCTGGACCTCTTCTTACTTCAGCATCTGCAAGGGGGCCGGCGGCAAGGCTCCGGTGACCATCCAGGCTGTACCTGTGATCGTCCCTCTGGAGCTGATGTCCAGTAGCCAAGAAGCCAATCCATCCTGCACGCAGGTGAGTTCACTTCTTCTCCCCTAAGTCCCTCGTTGCAGTGATCCTGTTGCCAGCAGGACTCACTGTAAAATAAAAAACCTAAGCTAAACTTTTCTAAGCAGCTCTTTAGGAGAGCCACCTAGATTGCACCCTTCTCGGCCGGGCACAAAAATCTAACTGGCTTGGAGGAGGGTCATAGGGGGAGGAGCCAGTGCACACCACCTGATCGGAAAGCTTTACTTTTGTGCCCTGTCTCCTGCGGAGCCGCTATTCCCCATGGTCCTTTCAGGAACCCCAGCATCCACTAGGACGATAGAGAAAATAACACTATAGTATAAGAGTGACATATTGCCTCAGGTGTGACGCTATATAGTAACACTACAGTATAAGAGTGACACATTACCTCAGGTGTGACGCTATATAATAACACTATAGTATAAGAGTGACATATTACCTCAGGTGTGACGCTATATAGTAACACTATAGTATAAGAGTGACATAATACCTCAGGTGTGACGCTATATAATAACACTATAGAATAAGAGTGACATATTACCTCAGGTGTGACGCTATATAATAACACTATAGTATAAGAGTGACATATTACCTCAGGTGTGACGCTATATAATAACACTATAGTATAAGAGTGACATATTACCTCAGGTGTGACGCTATATAATAACACTATAGTATAAGAGTGACACATTACCTCAGGTGTGACGCTATATAATAACACTACAGTATAAGAGTGACACATTACCTCAGGTGTGACGCTGTATAGTAAGCAGTATGTAGTACAGTGTGTGTCAGGATCTCCAGGGTCCACAGTGCTAGCATAGCAGGTCAGGAAACAGGTACAACCGTTCCAAAATGGCACCGGAAACAGCCCGTAGTCCGGCCCCATCCTCCGCGTCATCCATGGTAGGCGGGAGTTGTTGCTGTGGTAACGGTGAGACCATGGGGTAATGGCGCCGCGCTGCTGGTGTAATAATAATACGGTAGTGATATAATTCCCGTGTAACCGTTTCATTAGTGATGAGTCAGTGTAGCAGTGACAGTGATCCGCCATGTAGGAGACGCCGCCCGTACTTTCCCCTTCATATATATATATATATATATATATATATATATATATATAGCACAGCTCCGGGCTACAGCAAAATGGCCGCCGTTCACAGACACACAGCACACATCGTGAGTAACTAGCTTTATCACCTCTTCCGGCAGCTTCAGCGCCCTCTACTGCCCAGACTTCTTCCCAACGCTTATTGCTTATATAGATACAGAGGGCCCGCAGTCACACTTTGTAACACTAAGGATCACGAGAGAATAAAAGAGCCATACACAAAAGAAGAAAACCCCCCATAAATATATATATATGAGACCTATACATTAAGCATCAGGCAGATCAGTGATATTAGGCCTGATACAAAGATGGGCACATTGGCACAGGTGCTGTGAGGGGTGGTCTTCAGTATGCCGGCTCTTGGGATCCCGGCGCACAGTATACAGACACCGGGATCCCGACAGCCGGCATACTGACACTTATTCTCCCTCGCGGGGATCCACGACGCCCCTGGAGGGAAAATAAAATAGTGTGGCGCGCGTAACACGCCACCGTGACCGTAGCGTGGCGAGCGCAGTGAGCCCGCAAGGGGTTAATTTACGCTCGCCACACTGTCGGTAAACCACCGGGAGCCCGACCGCCGGCATATCGTAGTGAACCCGCTGTGAGTCTGTACGCAGCGGATGTGTTCATTGTAGCACCCTGCACCTTTCAAAACCTGTGTAGTTCCTCTTTCCTGCCTGGGGTGTCGCTCTCTCTACTGAGATACGGACCAGAGTATGCTAGAAGCACCAGAGCAGAGAGTGACACACCAGGCAGAAAAGAGGTACTACATGGGTTGTGATAGGGAAATGGTTCTAAATTGCACACCCTCCAGTAATGAAAGGTGCTATGCTGCTGAGAATAAAGTAGTACACACAGACAAAAGGGGGTGCAGATGCACTAAGCGATCATTACAGTATAATATAGTAAATCATAAGAGGTTGTTAGTATATCGTTGGCCAATGATATTGGCCTACCCACCAATCGTCCAGGTCACCTCTTGTCGGGCAGGTTCCTAACACTATGGGGCCAACATCCGGAACAAACGAAACCCCCAAACATGATCCAGCAAAGGACCCCCCCCAGGGCATCACACTAAAAAATAGTGATAGTAAAGGGATATAAAGTGTGAGTATATGGAGGTCCCTACTATGAGTTTAAAGGTAGAAAGTATGTGAAAAAAAATGTGCATACATAAATAATAGACAAACAGGATATAAAAAGTGACTGTGTATTTAAATGGTGATGCCCTGAGACAGTCCAGCCAGAACAGGCACGGGGGACCCTACGTCCAAACACCGACCCCAAGTTGACTGACACTATGTATACATAAATAGGACTTACTTGCTGCACAGTGACAAAGGCATAATTTTAAGTAAGTCCTCTTTATTATATTATATATTTATAGCCGTCTATTCCCCATGGTCCTTACGGAGTCCCCCAGCATCCACTACGGACTACGAGAAATAGAATTACCGGTGAGTAAATTCTTATTTTTCCCTGGAAGCTTTCCCCCTGCGTGACTGCTCCCCAGCCTCGGAGACTCGCATCCGTGGTCACTACAATCCAGTCCTGGATCCCGAACCTGCGTCCCTCTAGGATGTGAGAGCTGTGCAGCCACCACAGGAGTGAGATTCTGGTCTTGGAGGCCAGGGTTGTCGTTCGGTGCATGTGCAGATGGAATCCGGACCACTTGTCTAATAGGTCCCACTGAAACACTGTGGCATGGAATCTGCCAAACTGAATGGCCTCGTAGGCCGCCACCATCTTCCCCAGCAACCAAGTGCATTGATGGATCGATACTCCTGCTGGTTTCAGAATTTGTTTGACCAGGTTCTGAATTTCCAGAGCCTTTTCCACTGGAAGGAAAACGCTCTGTAATTCTGTGTCCAGAATAATTCCCAAAAACGACAGCCGTCTCGTCGGAACAAACTGCGACTTTGGCAAGTTTACGAGCCAACCATGTTGCTGCAGAATTGTCAGAGATAGCGTAATGTTCTGCAGCATTTAGTCTTCTCGCCTTTATCAGGAGATCGTCCAAGTACGGTATAATTGTGACTCCTTGTTTGCACAGGAGAACCATCATTTCGGCCATTACTTTGGTGAAAACCCTCTGAGCCATGGACAGATCAAACGGCAACGTCTGAAATTGGTAATGACAATCCTGAATAGCAAACCTCAGGTAAGCCTGATGTGGAGGATAAATGGGAACATGGAAGTAGGTATCCTTTATGTCTACCGACACCATAAAATCCCCCTCCTCGAGACTGGGGATCACAGCCCGGAGAGATTCCATCTTGAATTTGAATTTTCTCAGGTAGAAATGGAGGGATTTGAGGTTCAGGATTGGCCTGACTGAGCCGTCCAGCTTCGGGACCACGAACAGGCTCGAATAAAAGCCTTCTCCCTGTTGTGACGGGGGAACCCTGACAATGACTTGGTTGTGTCACAATTTTTGTATTGCAGTGCATACCACTTCCCTGTCTGGAAGAGAAGCTGGTAAGGCAGATTTGAAAAATCGGTGAGGGGGGACGTCTTGAAACTCCAGTTTGTACCCTTGGGACACTATTTCTAAAACCTATGGGTCCAGGCCCGAACGAGCCCAGAACTGACTGAAGAGCCCGAGACGTGCCCCCACCGATGCATACTCCCGCAGAGGAGCCCAGTGTCATGCGGTGGACTTGGCAGAAGCTGGGGAGGACTTCTGCTCCTGGGAACCGGCCACGGCCGGTGATCGCTTACCCTTTCCCTTTCCTCTAGCAGCAAGGAAGGAAGATCCTCTGCCTTTTCTGTATTTATTGGGCCGAAAGGACTGCATCTGATAGTGTGCTTTATTTTGTGGTGCAGGCACATAAGGTTAAAATGATGACTTACCCACGGGTAGCCGTAGATACCAACTCAGCAAGGCCGTCACCAAAGAATACACCACCTTTATACGGTAGAGACTCCATAGCTTTCTTAGAGTCAGCATCAGCATTCCATTGATGAATCCATGTTCTCCTAGCTGAGACTGCCATGGCATTGGCCCGTGATCCCAAGAGGCCAATATCTCTCACAGCTTCCTTTAGGTAGACTGCAGCGTCCCTGATATGACCCAGTGTCAGAAGAATGCTATCCCTGTCCAGGGTATCTATTTCAGATGACAAGTTATCTGCCCATTTTTAGATAGCACTACTCACCCATGCAGATGCAATAGGTGGTCTGAGTAGCGTTCCCGTGGTGATATAAATGGATTTCAGTGTACTTTCCTGCCTACAATCCGCAGGATCCTTTAGGGCTGCCGTGTCAGGGGACGGAAGAGCCACCTTTTTGGACAGCCTTGATAGAGCTTTGTCCACAATGGGTGGTGACTCCCACTTTTCCCTATCCCCAGAGGGAAACGGATATGCCACAACAATCCTTTTGGGAATCTGAAACTTTTTGTCAGGATTTTCCTAAACCTTTTCACAAAGCGCGTTCTGTTCATGAGAGGGAGGAAAAGTAACCTCAGGTTTCTTCCCTTTAAACATACAGACCCTAGTATCAGGAACAGTAGGGTCCTCTGTGATATGTAATACATCTTTTATAGCCACAATCATGTACTGAATGCTCTTTGCCAGTTTTGGATCTAACCTGACATCACTATAGTCGACACTGGAATCAGAGTCCGTGTCGGTATCCATGTCTGCCAGCTGGGCAAATTAACGTTTTTGTGACCCCGAGGGGGTCTGGACTTGAGACAACACATCCTTTACGGATTTCTTCCAAGCCTGGTTCTGAGACTCAGATTTATCCAATCTTTTATTTATCAGAGCCACATTTGCATTCAAAGCACTCAAAACATTCACCCAATCAGGTGTCGGTGGTGGCGAGAGGATCACTCCCACAGCGTTTTGTGTCCCTAACATAGTCTCCTCCTGGGAAGAACACTCCGCCTCAGACATGCCGACACACGTGCACCCACCACACGCAGATACACTGGGCCTATAGGGGACAGACCTACAGTAAAGCCTGTCAGACACAGCGGGAGATATTGCCAGCTCACACCCCAGCGCCTAATCCCGGTCTGAAAACACTAAGAATGTCCCAGACCTGCAGCGCTTTTATAATATAATATAATGCACCAAAATCACTGTGCCCCCCCCACCGTTGTACAGCAGTGTTGAGGAAGGACCAGCGTCTCTGCAGCTTGTGGAGAGAAAATGGCGACGGGCTGTGTGCTGTGAGGACTAAGCCCCGCCCCCGTACTGGTACGCTTCAGACCAGCTCTTTTTAAAAACTTTTTTATACTGGCGGGGGTCCGGACAGAACCCTGGAACTTAGTCCGCTGTTGCTAGTCCGATATGTGAGGTTTATATGCTGCCCAGGGCGCCCCCCCGCCCTGTAGTACCGCTGAATGTGGGAGCATGGCGCGCTGTGCGGTACCTCAAAGCCGTCACTGAAGTCTTCTGATCTTCTACTCACCTATCTTCTGCCTCTGCTAGGGACCCCAAATATACAGACACCTTGATGCGGCTTTGGGGCTTATTCACACATTTGCGCAAATATGTGTAACGAAGATCTCTGAATTCTGTTATCATGTGGAATTTATATCTGGTTACGGTTATGATTTAGGGTGCTGGGGGAAACAAATGGCTTTTTTTCTCGCTTAGAAATACCCCTCCCTTTCGAGCACCTGAATGATATCACGAAGCTAATTGAGCATCTACCAATATACGTGTCTGTTATGAGAGGCAGAGAGGTTCCTGCATTAGGAGGAGGTGCAGGCCCTGACATGCCACAGGGAGCATTATAGGGTTGCTCCAAGGTAGGTAGCTCTTAACTTATACATATTGTAGCAAGGAGCCATTGTCATGTGGCTCCTTGCTGGTTAATCTTAGACCCAGATTGGGGTAATGGAGGTGTGAGGTGTGGTGCCTCTGGACTAGCTGAGCTGCATGGCCTTAGTGTGGCATACCTTTACATTCTATTAACACTTTTCACTTATTAATTTCTTAACACTATTTCTCTATTTTAATTCTATTTCATTTTGTATCACTTTCTCTATAGCTTCGGCTTCCTAAATACTAATTTATTAACACTATAGTTTTTTCACTAATATGCTACGCTGGGCTTTCTGGTTTATGCTGGTGTTTTGGGGTGCCACACCATGCACCTAGATATAGCGCCAGGGACCCCAAATATACAGAGACGCCTTGATGCGGCTTTGGGGCTTATTCACACATTTGCTCAAATATGTGTAACGAAGATCTCTGAATTCTGTTATCATGTGGAATTTATATCTGGTTACGGTTATCATTCAGGGTGCTGGGGGAAACAAATGCCTTTTTCTCTGCAAGGGGGGTGACAGCGGGCTCTGGGAACGAGCATCTAGGCGTACCTAGTGCTCAAACCCTCAGGAGCTAATGGTGTCCTGTAGCCAAAGAAGCAGATCCTTTAAACTCACAGAAGTAGGTCTGACTTCTCTCCCCTAAGTCCCACGAAGCAGGGAGACCGTTGCCAGCAGTGCTCCCTGAAAATAAAAAACCTAGCATAAGTCTTTTTCAGAGAAACTCAGTAGAGCTGCTCAGTGTGCATCCAGTCTGCCTGGGCACATATTCTAAACTGGAGTCTAGAAGAGGGGCATAGAGGGAGGAGCCAGTTCACACCCCTTTGAAAGTCTTAAAGTGCCCATGTCTCCTGTGGATCCCATCTATACCCCATGGTTCTTGAAGTATCCCCAGCATCCTCTAGGACGTACGAGAAAGGATAACCATGGTGCAAAACTGACGAAGGGGACGTCTTGAAAGAGACTGCGTACCCGTGAGAGACAACTTCTCGTACCCATGCGTCTGAAGTGGTCTTTAATCAGACCTGGGTGAACTGCAGAAGTCAGCCTCCCACCCTCGGGTCCCCCCAGGGAAAGGCCCGCCCTGTCATGCGACAGGCTAGTCTCATTTATAAGCAGGCTGATGGGCCGCCCAGGACTGCTTTGTCTTGGGCATAGTGGTTTTGGAAGCACAAGATTGTCTCGGGTATGCCAGACCTATTGCTTTCCCTTGAGGCCAAAAGGAAAGAAAAGTGGTACCTTTTGCCTTCTGTGCAGGAGTAGTATTTGGGAGAAAGGCAGTCTTAGCTGCCGCCAATTCAGACACAATTTTATTTAGGTCCTCCCCAAATAAAATGTCTCCCTTAAAAGGGAGTACCTCCAAGGTCTTTTTGGAGTCCAGGTCCACCTTCCATGACCTCAACAACAGAATACGGCGAGCCAGGACAGACGTAGTAGACGCCTTGGCAGCCAACACACCCACCTCAGACGATGCCTCCTGAATGTATTAGGCAGTGGTGGTGACTTGCTACATAACTCTGCGCAGAGAGGATAGCGAGCTAAGGCGCGTTTAGACAGAGGGTATTTCTTTCCTTGACTAAACCAGGGTTCCTGCCTGATGTCTACCAAATGTTCAGAATGGGGTAATATGTTTAAAACGGCAGAAGGTCGTTAAAATAGGATTTTACTTACCTCCCGGTAAATCCTTTTCTCGTAGTCCGTAAAGGATGCTGGGGTGCACATTAGTACCATGGGGTGTAGACGGGTCCATCAGATGCCATTGGCACTTTAAGAGTTTGAGAGTGTGGGCTGGCTCCACCCTCTATGCCCCGCCTACCAGACTCAGTCTAGAATCTGTGCCCGGTGAGATGAACATCTTCGAGAAAAGGATTATACACAGATAGTGGCCAGATTCACACCAGCTCACAGATATAAGGCAAACCAAGCTAACCAGCTCGAAACGCAGCAACAGCTGAAACCTTACTTAACCAAGTAACAAGGCAGTACGTAACCAAGAACAAAGTCGTACTGAACCAGATAACCATTGCAGGATAACGACGCGGGCACCCAGCATCTTCTACGGACTAAGAGAAAAGGATTTACCGGTAGGTAATTAAAATCCTATTTTCTCTTATGTCCTAGAAGATGCTGGGGTCCACATTAGTACCATGGGGATGTACCAAAGCTCCCAAAATGGGAGGGAGAGCACGGAGGCTCCTGCAGAACTGATTGACCAAACTTTAGGTCCTCACAGGCCAAAGTATTGAACTTGTAGAACTTAGCAAACGTGTTCGACACTGACCAAGTAGCCGCTCGGCAAAGTTGTAAAGCTGAGACACCCCGGGCAGCCACCCAGGAAGACCCCACCTTACAAGTGGAGAGGGCCTTAACCGATTTCGGACACGGCAATCGTGCCATAGAATATGCATGCTGGATAGTGAACCTGATCCAGCGGGAAATCGTCTGCTTCGAAGCAGGACACCCAATTTACTTGGGATCATACAGAAGAAACAGAGTCCGATTTTCTGTGACGAGCAGTCCTCTTCACATAGATCCTCAAAGCCCTCACAACATCCAAGGACTTTGATGTAATCGAGGAGTCAGTAGCCACTGGCACCACAATAGGTTGGTTGATCTGAAAAGCCGACACAACATTTGGAAGGAACTGCTGATGCGTCCTGAGCTCAGGTCTATCTTCATGGAAGATTAAATAGGGGCTTTTAAAGGACAAAGCCCCCAATTCCGACAAACGTCGAGCAGAAGCTAAGGCCAGCAAAGTGACAGCTTTCCACGTGAGAAACGTAACCTCAGCCTCCTGTAAAGGCTCCAACCAATCTGATTGCAGGAACTGCAACACCACGTTAAGATGCCAGGGTGCCGTCGGCGCCACAAAGGGAGGTTGGATGTGCAGAACCCCTTTCAAAAAGGTCTGAACCGCAGTGAGGGCAGATTAGAAAATGGATAAGGCTGAAATCTGGACCTTTACGGATCCCAAACGCAGACCCATATCCACACCTCCTTGCAGGAAGAGGAGAAACCGTCCAAGGTGAAACTCCGTAGGAAATTTCTTGAATTCACACCAAGACACACATTTTTTTCCAAATGCGATGGTAATGTTTAGACGTTAGCCCTTTCCTAGCCTGAATCAGGGTATAAATAACCTTGCTTGGAATACCCTTTCGGGCTAAGATCTGGCGGTCAACCGCCATGTCGTCAAATGTAGCCGCGGTAATTCCTGATAAGCGAACGGCCCCTGTTGCAGAAGGTCCTCGCGAAGAGGAAGAGGCCATGGTTCTTCCAGCAGTAGGTCCAGAAGATCAGCGTACCAAGCTCGCCTTGACCTGTCCGGAGCAATGAGAATTGCCTGAACGTTTGTTCTCTTTATGAGCTTTAGAATTCTTGTAATTTATGGAAGTGGAGGGAACACATACACTGAATTGAACACCCACCGAGTTACCAGGGCATCCACCGCCACTGCTTGTGGGTCTCTCGGTCTTGAACAGTACCTCTGAAGTTTCTTGTTGAGATGTGAGGCCATCATGTCTATTTGAAGCACGCCCCAACAAATGGTCACGTCTGTAAACACCTCCGGATGGAGGCCCCATAGAAGGGTCGAGCATGGAATCTTCCGTACTGTAAAGCCTTGTAGGAGGCAACCATCTTCCCCAGAAGGCGGATGCACTGATGAACCGATACCCGGGCAGGCTTCAAGACATCCCGGACCATAGGTTGTATCACCAACGCTTTCTCCATTGGAAGAAACACCCTCTGCACTTCCGTGTCGAGGACCATCCACAGGAAAAACAATCTCCTTGGCTCCAAATGTGATTTCGGAAGGTTCAGGATCCAACCGTGATTCCTGAGCAGTTGAGTCATAAGAGCAATGGACTGCAACAACCTCTTCCTGGACACTGCCTTTATCAGCAGATCATCCAGGTATGGAATTATGTTCACTCCTTGCCTGTGAATAACAATCATCTCTGCCATCACTTTGGTGAACACCCTGGGTGCCGTGGAGAGACCGAATGGCAGTGCCTGGAACTGAAAGTGACTGTCTAACAGTGCGAATCAGAGATAAGCCTGATGCGGCTGCCAAATTGGAATGTGGAGGTACGCATCCCTGATATCCAGGGATACCAGAAACTTTCCCTCTTCCAGACGTGAGATCACCGCTCTCAGAGATTCCATTTTGAATTTTAACTCCCTCAGATAGGGGTTTAACGATTTCAAATTCAAAATTGGCCTGACTGAACCATTCGGTTTCAGTACCATGAAAAGGTTCGAACAGTAACCCTTGTTTTGCATATGAGGTGGAACTGGGACAATGACCTGTGACCCTTCCAATTTTTGGATGGCTTCCTGTAGGATAGCCCTGTCAGCCAGTAAAGCTGGAAAGCCTTATTTGAAGAAATGGTGAAGCAGAACTTCTTGAAATTTCAGTCTGCACCCCTGGGATACAATATCCTGCACCCAGGGGTCCAGGCCGGACACCACCCAGATGTGGCTGAACCTTCCGAGCCTCGCCCCCACCGGTCCTTCCTACAGGCTGTATGGTCCACCATCATGCTGAGGATTTTGATGTATCAGAAACAGACTTCTGGTCCTGGGAGCCTGCTGTAGCAGGTATTTTGGATTTTGCCCGACCTCCACTAAAGAAGGTGTTAGGCGGCTTGTTCTTTCTTGTTTTAGGTGACCAAAAGGACTGTGACGCAGCTGAAGAAAAAGGTTTCTTCGTAGCAGGCGCAGCTGAAGGAAGAAAAGGTGACTTATCTGCAGTTGCCATGGAAGTCTACACAGCTAGCGTTTCCCCAAATAGAGCCTGACCTGTGTAGGCTAGGTTCTCTACACCTCTTCTGTATTCTGTGTCAGCAGACCATTGGCGCAGCCAGAGTCCTCTACGAGCTGAGACAGACATGGACGATATACCTGCAGCCATCGAACCCAGGTATGTCAGAGATTCCACCATAAATCCCGCAGAATACTGTGTTACGCAAGAACAATTCCACGTCACTTTTATCCATTGTATCCAATTCTTCAAGTAACGTACCAGACCACTTTACTATAGCTTTAGAGATCCATGCACAGGCTATAGTAGGCCATAGTATCGCCCCTGAAGCCGTGTATATGGATATGAGCGTAGTGTCAATTTTGCGATCAGCCGGTTCTTTCAACGCGGCAGATCCCGGGACAGGTAAAACCACCTTCTTTCATAGTCTGGACACAGATGCGTCAACTATGGGTGGGTTTTCCCATTTCTTTCTATCCTCCTCAGGGAAGGGGGACGCAACCAGAACCTTTCTGGGAGTCTGGAATTTTTCTCCGGGTTTTCACAGGATTTTTCAAATATAGCATTTAACTCCTTAGACGCAGGGAAGGTTAGCAAAGCTTTCTTATTATCCATTAAGTAAGCCTCCTCAGCCTGCTGAGGTAATGCGTCAGCAATATTCAACACATCTCTAATGGCTTCAATCATCAACTGCACCCCTTTTGCAAGAGATGCCCCACCCCTCGCAGCACATCCTCATCACCGTCTATCATGTCAGAGTCGATATCCGTGTCATCTTGCATAATCTACGCTTTTGAGAATGAATTGACAGGGGTCCTGAAGGTGCCGCATCGGTCCAAACTGCCATAGAGTTCTGTAATACCTGAGTTGCAGTCTCATTCTACGCTACCCTAGTATAAATCTGAGAGATCATACCCTTAATAGAGGTTCACCACTTTTACCAGAATCTGTGCTAAAACAGTGCAATCCTGATTACATGGAATGGGATCATCCTGAGAAGACATAACCTGTGCAGCATATGACACAGAGTCCCTAGACATGGCTTTTAGGAGACCACAGTCACTCCACACACACACACACACACACACACACACACGGAGATGGCAGACAGAAGAATGCCAAGAGAGACACAGATATTGGAGCCAACCCACACACAGCGCTTTTTGGATAGAGAACAGCCACTATCCTGCACTTACTGTGCACCTTAATAGTTTACACAGTATCTACACAGCCTCCCCCTCCCATCTACAACCCCCTAGTTCCGTACTAGATAGCTGGAGATGATGAGGAAGGACAGCTCTCCCTTTCAGCGTCTCTGCAGGTAGGGAAAATGGCGCTGAACTCTGCTGGGTCTGCTCTGAAACGCTCCGCCCCCATTCATGGCGCAGCTTCCTGCTCTGTTTGAATTATACTGGCCTGAAGTATGTGCCGGCAGTGATCCGGGGTCCCTGACAGGCTTGCCAACCAGTGTAGGGTGTAGGCGCGGGCTCAGGGCACCCCTCACAGCACCACACCATGTACCGCTGAGCCCCGGAGCGCAGTTAGTACTGCGCTCCCTACCCTGTTGCCGCCATCTTCACACCGGCTCCCCGCTTGCTAGGGGGGCCGGTGACTAACTCGCCATCGATCTTTTGGGTCTGTAAGAGGGTGGCGGCATGCTGCTGGTGTGAGCGATCCCCTGTGGCAGCGATCGTTCAATCCCCTCAGGAGCTCAGTGTCCTGTCAGCGGAGATAGCAGCTCAGACCCCTTAGGGCGGAAACTACTCCCCCCTTTAGTCCCACGAAGCAGGGGTGCTGTCGCCAGCAGCCTTCCTGTGCCTAAACTCTATTTAAAATAATAGAACTAGAGAAACTCCTATTGAGCTTCCTAGCTGTGACCGGCTCCTTGGGGCACATTTACTAAACTGAGTCTGGTAGGAGGGGCATAGAGGGAGGAGCCAGCCCACACTCTCAAACTCTTAAAGTGCCAATGGCTCCTGGTGGATCCGTCTATACCCCATTGTACTAATGTGGACCCCAGCATCCTCTAAGACGTAAGAGAAAAACCTATCAGTTTTCTTAGTTACAGCAGTGGGTTCCTCATCATCAGTAATTTGTAGGATTTGCTTAATAACAACCACTAACGCAGGGATATCAATTTGCATTGTAGAATCCTCTTCAGAAACACCTGATTCAGTGTCTGACAGGACAGTATGCTCCCCCTCCTCTTCAGATGAAACATCTGATGGATTTGTGGATTGTGAGAAGGAAGCAGCCCGCTTAGATGACCCAGAGACACAGGAGTGTCCTGGAGTAGATTTTTGTCTGACCAAGGAATGATTTAACTGCTGCAACTGGTTAGACAAGTTTTCCGCTTTAGGCGGATTAACCATAGGGACTATTTGAGGCTGTAATGACACAGGTGGTCCAATACGGGGGCATAAGGCGTTCCACTAGAGTAACCAGTAGGGTTGAGAATGCTGCCCACGGTGGCTCCTGATTGGGTACAAGAGCTTCAGGTAAATCTTTGGCGCATGCCCTGCATGATGCAGGAGCTTCCACAGACTTACTGCCCTTCTTATAAGACATTGTACACACATGCAACAATAGAGCGGTTTAGTACGATGAAGCCAGAGTATAATACCTGTGAATAAATCCGTTAGTATGTGACTGAATCCCCAGTACACGACACCTGCAAATAAATCCGGTAATATGTGACTGAGTACACAGTGGAATACACGTAATGGGTAAATACTGTGACGCACTATATAAATGAACCTGATGCACCTAGTCCCTTAGGGCACAGAATACAGTGATAGATCATTGGTAAACACTGACCGTGAAACCTCACAGCAGATACAGGCACACACAGTCACATTGGCAATGCAGATTATTAGTATGACAATAAAACTGCACTGGACTAGTATATGTAGATATATATATATACACACACACACACACACACACACACACACACACACACACACACACAATACATGGTACTAGACCGGAGGTATATATCAGAATACACGTACAATATATACTGTAATGGTACACTTTTTCTTTTTTTCAAAAACGTTTTTATTAGTTTTTACAGAAAAGCAATCGGCACAGGGAGCAATATATAATGGTAACAATCATAATCAGACATGTTAATGTTAATACAAATCAGTAAAGTCCCTGACATATACAAATATAAAGTATAAAGAGAGGAGGGGGAGGGGATAGAAAGAGGAAAGGGGGGAGGGGGGAGGGGGGGACAAGGGGTATGGAACATCAAGCATCATCAGTCAATAATTATAACAATCGGACGAACCGTAAATATGGAGAAAGTCCAAAGCGTGAAAGTGAGGTATGGTACAACTTGAAGAGCAAGAAATGAGGAGAAAAAAACAAAAAGAATATAGCAAGCAAAATTGACATAAAATCAGGAAAACAGGTCACTATGTATTACCAGACATCTTGCGAGCAGTCGGCTATATACCAGCAGTAAGGTTACGTCTGAGAGACCAGCTAGTACTTTCAAAGACCTGCATAACTTTGTCTCGGGTAAGGGAGTCGAGTGATTCAACAAAGGGGCCCCATTTCTTATAGAATGAGACTACACCGTATTTTAGAGCTGGAAAAACGGTGTGTCTATCATAATAAAGAGTTTTCAACAAAAGGGATTTAACCGTTCCCAAAAAAGGGGGGGTTGAATTAGTCCAAACACATGAAATCGCCTTCTTCGCAATCGTTACTATATTAGTCAACAAGGGGATGAAGGCAGCGCTGTCGGAACCTAAGGACCAATGATTACAATTTGCGCATAATAGAGCAAGGGGTTCAGCTTGGAGTTGTAAATGAAAAATAGAATTGATATAGTTTGTTACCTTGCCCCAAAATTTACGTATTTTTGGTCACAACCACATGTTGTGAAAAAAGGTTGCGTTCTGGCGCTTACACTTTAGGCACTCACCCGACTCCCCTGGGACAATATACTTTCTCCTGGCTTGGGAGATATACACCCTATTAAGTGTGTTGACGTGAACCTCTTATAAACCAGGTGCAGCGTAAATATTTAATGTAGATTTGAAATGATGAAGTCAGAATAAGATACAGAAGGAAGGTCACGCTCCCAGGCTGCTACAGTCTGCTTCCAAGTTCTAGTAGGTACCGATCTAGTCAATTCGGCACTCAGGTATTTCGTTTTATATGTGTGTAGAACAATAAATGCTTGGAGTGATTGTATGGGATCATGTGACGGCAAGAGCAGTAGCCGTGAGGTAACTGACCTAGCGTAGTGAGAAGCCTGGAGATGCATAAAAACTGCTGGTGTGGAATCTGGTATGTGGCCTGCAAATCAGAAACCTGTAAAATCGTGCTGCCAGGATCAAAAACAGCCATAATTTTTTAAATACCTTTTAATATCCAATGTGAGAACATAACATTGTTTAGCCCAGGGGTGAATTGAGGGTTCCCACAAAAGGGTATATAATCGAGACGCAGTATATGGCCGAGAAAGCTTAAAACAAATGGCCTTCCATACTACATACGTATCATGGAACATAATCTTATTATAGATACTGGGGGGAGAAGGCGTTTCGGGGTGTGGAGCAGTGTGTGCGCAGAAAAAGGAGCAAAAAGAGCTGCCTCAGACAAAGCATGGGTATATATTTCTCTACCCAACAACCAGTCGCTGATATACCTAACAAATATTGAGTTAGTAAACAGTTTAATGTCCGGGAGACCTAAACCACCTTTGGATTTATGGAGCAATAATTTGACAAGAGCTATGCGAGGGTGTCCTCCCTTCCACAAAAAAGCGGTAAATAATTTTACGCAAAATTTGATATCAATGGGGGGAAAGGGCATAGGTAGCATCTGAATCCGGTAAGACAATTTGGGGAGTATTATACTTTTAATTAGCGCTATCCTTCCCAACAGTGATAATGGCAATACTTTCAGTGGCGCACGCAGGGGGGTTTCTGAGCACCCAGAATCCCCTCCTCCAATCAAAAAAAAAATATATATATTTTTTGCTGCATGAGTATTATTAATGGCTGTCTATGGTCCTCTGCAGCCTGCTGTCTTCCTGGTGGCACCTGTAAGTGGCTAATAAAAGTTTACTTTATTTTAATTATAGTACACATATATCCATGTGCATACATACACATATATATACTTACATGTAAACACACACACACATACACGTGATATATATACATGCGTATATATACACTTGTACTGTATGTGTATATATGTGTATACACGGTATATATATATATATATATATATGTGTAGGTATATATATATATATATATATATATATATATATACACATACATACACATACATATATACAGACACACTAGTTTTATGGACCCAGCATATACTGGGTCACCTCAGTCCCCACCCCTGTGCTTGGCTCCACCCAGTTCTGGACCCCCCCCCCCCCCCCATGCAAATCCTGCATTTGCCACTGACTTTCCATGAGTCCAGCAGTTTGAGACATTATTGGGGAGAAATTAGAGCGGTATAAGGCTGACAATGACAACGGGATATTTATACATAAATATTTAAATTGAGTGTGGGTGACACGAAAATTACTGAACACGGAATCTAGGAGTCAGAGGCGTCTGGGCCAGAGAGTGGAAGAAGTTCAGATTTATGTAAGTTGATTTTATAGCACGCAAAGTACCCAAACATAAACAGTATTGATATTATATGTGGAATGGAGGTTTTGGGATCCGAGACAAAAAAAACAGCACATCATCCGCGAAAAGGGACAATTTGAAATCAGACCGACTCAACGTAATCCCTTTAAAACTGTCAGAAGAGCGAAGAACTATAACAAGCGGTTCCAGTGCAATCGCAAACAATAACAGGGACAGGAAAAAATAAGAATTTACTTACCGATAATTCTATTTCTCGGAGTCCGTAGTGGATGCTGGGGTTCCTGAAAGGACCATGGGGAATAGCGGCTCCGCAGGAGACAGGGCACAAAAAGTAAAGCTTTCCGATCAGGTGGTGTGCACTGGCTCCTCCCCCTATGACCCTCCTCCAAGCCTCAGTTAGGTACTGTGCCCGGACGAGCGTACACAATAAGGGAGGAATTTTGAATCCCGGGTAAGACTCATACCAGCCACACCAATCACACCGTACAACTTGTGATCAAAAACCCAGTTAACAGTATGATAACAGAGGAGCCTCTGAAAGATGGCTTCCTAAACAATAACCCGAATTAGTTAACAATAACTATGTACAATTATTGCAGATAATCCGCACTTGGGATGGGCGCCCAGCATCCACTACGGACTCCGAGAAATAGAATTATCGGTAAGTAAATTCTTATTTTCTCTATCGTCCTAGTGGATGCTGGGGTTCCTGAAAGGACCATGGGGATTATACCAAAGCTCCCAAACGGGCGGGAGAGCGCGGATGACTCTGCAGCACCGAATGAGAGAACTCCAGGTCCTCCTTAGCCAGAGTATCAAATTTGTAAAATTTTACAAACGTGTTCTCCCCTGACCACGTAGCTGCTCGGCAAAGTTGTAATGCCGAGACCCCTCGGGCAGCCGCCCAAGATGAGCCCACCTTCCTTGTGGAGTGGGCCTTTACAGATTTAGGCTGTGGCAGGCCTGCCACAGAGTGTGCAAGTTGGATTGTGCTACAGATCCAACGAGCAATCGTCTGCTTAGACGCAGGAGCACCCATCTTGTTGGGTGCATACAATATAAACAACGAGTCAGATTTTCTGACTCCAGCTGTCCTTGCAATATATATTTTCAATGCTCTGACAACGTCCAGTAACTTGGAGTCCTCCAAGTCACTTGTAGCCGCAGGCACTACAATAGGCTGGTTCAGATGAAATGCTGACACCACCTTAGGGAGAAAATGCGGACGAGTCCGCAGTTCTGCCCTGTCCGAATGGAAAATCAGATATGGGCTTTTGTAAGATAAAGCTGCCAGTTCTGACACTCTCCTGGCCGAAGCCAGGGCTAGTAACATGGTCACTTTCCATGTGAGATATTTTAAATCCACATTTTTTAGTGGTTCAAACCAATGAGATTTTAGAAAGTCCAAAACCACATTGAGATCCCACGGTGCCACTGGAGGCACCACAGGAGGCTGTATATGCAGCACTCCCTTAACAAAAGTCTGGACTTCAGGAACTGAAGCCAATTCTTTTTGAAAGAAAATCGACAGGGCCGAAATTTGAACCTTAATAGATCCCAATTTGAGACCCATAGACAATCCTGATTGCAGGAAATGTAGGAATCGACCCAGTTGAAATTCCTCCGTCGGAGCACTCCGATCCTCGCACCACGCAACATATTTTCGCCAAATGCGGTGATAGTGTTGCACGGTTACTTCCTTCCTTGCTTTAATCAAAGTAGGAATGACTTCTTCCGGCATGCCTTTTTCCTTTAGGATCCGGCGTTCAACCGCCATGCCGTCAAACGCAGCTGCGGTAAGTCTTGAAACAGACAGGGACCCTGCTGAAGCAAGTCCCTCCTTAGAGGTAGAGGCCACGGATCTTCCGTGATCATCTCTTGAAGTTCCGGGTACCAAGTCCTTCTTGGCCAATCCGGAACCACTAGTATCGTTCTTACGCCTCTTTGTCGTATAATTCTCAATACTTTTGGTATGAGAGGCAGAGGAGGAAACACATACACCGACTGGTACACCCAAGGCGTTACCAGCGCGTCCACAGCTATTGCCTGCGGATCTCTTGACCTGGCGCAATACCTGTCCAGTTTTTTGTTGAGGCGAGACGCCATCATGTCCACCATTGGTCTTTCCCAACGGGTTACCAGCATGTGGAAGACTTCTGGATGAAGTCCCCACTCTCCCGGGTGAAGGTCGTGTCTGCTGAGGAAGTCTGCTTCCCAGTTGTCCACTCCCGGGATGAACACTGCTGACAGTGCTATCACATGATTCTCTGCCCAGCGAAGAATCCTTGCAGCTTCTGCCATTGCACTCCTGCTTCTTGTGCCGCCCTGTCTGTTTACATGGGCGACTGCCGTGATGTTGTCCGACTGGATCAACACCGGTTTTCCCTGAAGCAGAGGTTCTGCCTGGCTTAGAGCATTGTAGATTGCTCTTAGTTCCAGAATGTTTATGTGAAGAGACGTTTCCAGGCTCGTCCATACTCCCTGGAAGTTTCTTCCTTGCGTGACTGCTCCCCAGCCTCCAGGCTGGCGTCCGTGGTCACCAGGATCCAATCCTGTATGCCGAATCTGCGGCCCTCCAATAGATGAGCACTCTGCAACCACCACAGAAGAGATACCCTTGTCCTTGGAGACAGGGTTATCCGCTGGTGCATCTGAAGATGCGACCCTGACCATTTGTCCAACAGATCCCTCTGGAAAATTCTTGCATGGAATCTGCCGAATGGAATTACTTCGTAAGAAGCCACCATTTTTCCCAGGACTCTTGTGCATTGATGTACAGACACCTTTCCTGGTTTTAGGAGGTTCCTGACAAGCTCGGATAACTCCTTGGCTTTTTCTTCCGGGAGAAAAACCTTTTTCTGAACCGTGTCCAGAATCATCCCTAGGAACAGCAGACGAGTTGTCGGCATTAACTGGGATTTTGGAATATTCAGAATCCAGCCGTGCTGTTTTAGCACTTCTTGAGACAGTGCTAATCCCATCTCTAGCTGTTCTCTGGACCTTGCCCTTATTAGGAGATCGTCCAAGTATGGGATAATTAATACGCCTTTTCTTCGAAGAAGAATCATCATCTCGGCCATTACCTTTGTAAAGACCCGAGGTGCCGTGGACAATCCGAACGGCAGCGTCTGAAACTGATAGTGACAGTTTTGTACAACGAACCTGAGGTACCCCTGGTGTGAGGGGTAAATTGGAACGTGGAGGTACGCATCCTTGATGTCCAAGGACACCATAAAGTCCCCTTCTTCCAGGTTCGCTATCACTGCTCTGAGTGACTCCATTTTGAACTTGAACTTCTTTATGTACAGGTTCAAGGACTTCAGATTTAGAATAGGTCTTACCGAGCTGTCCGGCTTCGGTACCACAAATAGAGTGGAATAATACCCCTTTCCTTGTTGTAGAAGAGGTACCTTGACTATCACCTGCTGAGAGTACAGCTTGTGAATGGCTTCCAAGACCGTCTCCCTTTCGGAGGGGGACGTTGGTAAAGCAGACTTCAGGAAACGGCGAGGCGGATCTGTCTCTAGTTCCAACCTGTACCCCTGAGATATTATCTGCAGGATCCAGGGATCTACCTGCGAGTGAGCCCACTGCGCGCTGAAATTCTTGAGACGACCGCCCACCGCCCCCGAGTCCGCTTGAGAAGCCCCAGCGTCATGCTGAGGCTTTTGTAGAAGCGGGGGAGGGCTTCTGTTCCTGGGAAGGAGCTGCCTGTTGGTGTCTCTTCCCCTTTCCTCTGCCTCGTGGCAGATATGAATATCCCTTTGCTCTCTTGTTTTTAAAGGAACGAAAGGGCTGCGGTTGAAAAGTCGGTGTCTTTTTCTGTTGGGGAGTAACTTGAGGTAAAAAGGTGGATTTCCCGGCTGTAGCCGTGGCCACCAAATCTGATAGACCGACTCCAAATAACTCCTCCCCTTTATACGGCAAAACTTCCATATGCCGTTTTGAGTCCGCATCGCCTGACCACTGTCGCGTCCATAAACTTCTTCTGGCCGAAATGGACATAGCACTTACCCGTGATGCCAGTGTGCAGATATCCCTCTGTGCATCACGCATATAAAGAAATGCATCCTTTATTTGCTCTAAAGACAGTAAAACATTGTCCCTATCCAGGGTATCAATATTTTCAATCAGGGACTCTGACCAAGCTACTCCAGCACTGCACATCCAGGCTGTCGCTATAGCTGGTCGTAGTATAACACCTGTATGTGTGTATATACTTTTTTGGATATTTTCCATCCTCCTATCTGCTGGATCTTTAAGTGCGGCCGTCTCAGGAGAGGGTAACGCCACTTGTTTAGATAAGCGTGTGAGCGCCTTGTCCACCCTAGGAGGTGTTTCCCAGCGCGCCCTAACCTCTGGCGGGAAAGGGTATAGAGCCAATAACTTCTTTGAAATTAGCATCTTTTTATCGGGGGCAACCCACGCTTCATCACACACGTCATTTAATTCTTCTGATTCAGGAAAAACTATAGGTAGTTTTTTCACACCCCACATAATACCCTGTTTAGTGGTACCTGTAGTATCAGCTAAATGTAACGCCTCCTTCATTGCCAAAATCATATAACGTGTGGCCCTACTGGAAAATACGGTTGATTCGTCACCGTCGCCACTGGAATCAGTGCCTGTGTCTGGGTCTGTGTCGACCGACTGAGGCAAAGGGCGTTTTACAGCCCCTGACGGTGTTTGAGGCGCCTGGACAGGCACTAATTGATTGTCCGGCCGTCTCATGTCGTCAAACGACTGCTTTAGCGTGTTGACACTATCCCGTAATTCCATAAATAAAGGCATCCATTCTGGTGTCGACACCCTAGGAGGTGACATCCCCATATTTGGCAATTGCTCCGCCTCCACACCAATATCGTCCTCATACATGTCGACACACACGTACCGACACACAGCAGACACACAGGGAATGCTCTTAACGAAGACAGGACCCCACTAGCCCTTTGGGGAGACAGAGGGAGAGTTTGCCAGCACACACCAAAAGCGCTATATATGACAGGGATAGCCTTATAATAAGTGCTCCCTGTATAGCTGCTTTTATAATATAATTTTTGCCACCCCTCTCTTGTTTTACCCTGTTTCTGTAGTGCAGTGCAGGGGAGAGACCTGGGAGCCGTCCTGACCAGCGGAGCTGTGTAAGGAAAATGGCGCTGTGTGCTGAGGAGATAGGCCCCGCCCCCTTTTCGGCGGGCTCGTCTCCCGCTCTTTAGTGTATACTGGCAGGGGTTAAATATCTCCATATAGCTCCCGGAGGCTATATGTGAGGTATTTTTTTAGCCAAATAGGTTTTCATTTGCCTCCCAGGGCGCCCCCCTCCCAGCGCCCTGCACCCTCAGTGACTGCCGTGTGAAGTGTGCTGAGAGGAAAATGGCGCACAGCTGCAGTGCTGTGCGCTACCTTTAGAAGACTGAGGAGTCTTCTGCCGCCGATTCTGGACCTCTTCTTGTTTCAGCATCTGCAAGGGGGCCGGCGGCGAGGCTCCGGTGACCATCCAGGCTGTACCTGTGATCGTCCCTCTGGAGCTGATGTCCAGTAGCCAAGAAGCCAATCCATCCTGCACGCAGGTGAGTTCACTTCTTCTCCCCTAGGTCCCTCGTTGCAGTGATCCTGTTGCCAGCAGGACTCACTGTAAATTAAAAAACCTAAGCTAAACTTTTCTAAGCAGCTCTTTAGGAGAGCCACCTAGATTGTACCCTTCTCGGCCGGGCACAAAAATCTAACTGAGGCTTGGAGGAGGGTCATAGGGGGAGGAGCCAGTGCACACCACCTGATCGGAAAGCTTTACTTTTTGTGCCCTGTCTCCTGCGGAGCCGCTATTCCCCATGGTCCTTTCAGGAACCCCAGCATCCACTAGGACGATAGAGAAATAGCCATTGCTGGACACTTGTTTTAGAGGAGAGGAATACACTAAAATTAACTGGGAGAGGAAGGAGGAGAGGAATAACCTAAAATTCCCTGGGAACCCAAACCGTGTAAGGGCGTGAAATAAATGATCCCATGTAACTAGGTCAAACACCTTCTCCGTGTCCATAGAAATAATAGGCTGATGAGAGCGGATCGCAGAGAAGGTGGCCACCTCTTGCACCGCAATCACTTTTCTTATGTTAACAGTGGAGTGCCTACCCCAAATAAAACCGGTTTGGTCGGGAGCAATAACAGAAGGCAAAATTAATTTCAATTGTTCAGCCATAACTTTCATTAACAATTTATAATCTACATCTAATAAAGATATCGGGCGATAGGAGGGATGGTAGTTCAGGGTCGCACCCTGGTTTAGGAAGTACCTTTATTACCGCAGAATTAAAATGAAGGGGGATAACATAATCAGAAAGGATAGTATTAAAGAAGGCGGTGAGAGGGGTAGCAATTTTTATGTTGAGTATTTTGAAAAACTCCCCTGAGTACCCATCCGGGACGGGGGCTTTCATGGGTTTCAATGTTTTATGGCAGCTTCCACCTCCTCAACGGTGATGGGGGCTATCAGCACATCAGCATGGGCAGAGCTAATCAGAGGAATATCTGCCGGATTCCAAAAGGCTGATTTTTTAGTTAGATTAATAGTGGGGTAAAAATAAAGGTCTTCATAGAAATCTCTAAAAAGGTTAACTATGTCCTAACCTTTACGTATTACATTGCCAGAGGGATCCCGAAGAATCAAAATGGAAGTGGGGGCAGTATAGCAGCGCAATAGATTAGAAAGTAGCCTGCCTGTTTTATTTCCATTTACGAAAGGTATGCCTGGAGGCTAATTGATCCATAACGCCTTCAAAATGAACTTTGTCTTTCAAATATTGTGAGCAGGTAGATAGAGAAGTTGGAGTCCTATACACTTGAAACGAGGATGTGAGCCTAGCTTGAGCCTGAATATAGAGACTTTCACAGTTTTTCCTATGCTGTGCTACGTAGGCCATAATTTCCCAAGAAGGACAGACTTCGCAGCTTGCCAATACAAGGTAGGATCTTTGGTATGAACTGCATTACTATGGGCATAATCCAGCCACTTTGCTTCCAGCAAAATCCTAAATAATTCTGAACTGGCTAAATATGAGGGAAATCACCAAGGCTTATAAGATCCACTGTCAACAACTGGGATGAAAGTAAACCATACAAGTGCGTGGTCGGAAAAGGAGATTTATGGTAGACTTACCATGGTTAAATCTTTCTGCGAGGTACACTGGGTTCCACAGGGAATACATTGGGGTGTAGAGATGGATCTTGATCCAGAGGCACCAACAGGCTAAAGCTTTAGACTGTCCCAGGATGCATTGGGGCCGCCTCTATATAACCCCATCTCCAGGCACTGTGAAAATCAGTTTTGTTAACCAGTCCAATGCAGGAGCAAGTAAAAGAGAAGGTAGATGTTAGTCACATAGAACCACGTTCTCACGACAAGAGAAGGGACTAGCGGCTAATGCCATACAAACCCCTAGAAGCTAGGTGCGTCAGGGTTGTGCCCTGTGGAACCCAGTGTACCTCGCAGAAAGAGATTTAGCCATGGTAAGTCTACCATAAATCTCCTTTTCTGCAGTGGGGTACACTGTGTTCCACAGGGAATACATTGCGGATGTCCTAAAGCAGTTCCTCAAGGGAGGGGACGTGCCTTAGCAGGTATGAGAACCCGGCGTCCAAAGGAAGCATCCCGGAAGGTGGAAGTATCAAAGGAATAGAACATAATGAACTTGTTAACTGAGGACCATGTATCCGCCTTGCACAATTGTTCAGCGGACGCGCCACGTCGGGCCGCCCAAGAGGGTCCAACAGACCGAGTAGAATGGGCTTTAATAGCAGCAGAAGCTGGAGTCCAGCCTGCGCATAAGCTTGTGCAATCCCCATTCTAATCCATCTGGCCAAGGTTTGCTTATTCGCAGGCCAGCCACGTTTGCAGAAACCAAACTGGACAAAAAGGGCATCTGACCTCCTGACAGAGGCAGCCCTCTTCACATATATATACGGAGAGCCCTTACCACATACAAAGACCGCTCTTTGAAGGACAAGTCAGAAGAGATAAAGGTCGGAACCGCAATCTCTTGGTTAAGGTGAAAAGATGTCATCACCTTAGGTAAATAACCTAGGCAAGTTCTAGAACTGCCAGGTCACGATGAAAGATCAGAAAGGGTGGATGACAGGACAATGCACCTAAGTCCATTATCCTTCTGTCAGAGGCAATAGCCAGTCAGAAGAGGACCTTAGCCATTTCCATGTAAGGTCCACTAACTCAAGAGGTTCAAATGGAGACTCTTGCAGGGCATTTACGACAACAGACAGATCCCATGGAGCCACAGGAGGGACATAGGGAGGCTGAATCTGCAACACGCCCTGAGTGATGTATGAACGTCAGGTATAGACACAATTTTTTCTCTGAAACCACACTGACACGGCATATAAGTGAACCTTGAGGGAGGCCAGACGAAGGTCTAAGTCCAGGCCTTGCTGCAGAAAAGCCAGAATTCTGGAAGTTCGGAATCTGCATGCATCATAATTCTTAGCAGCACACCAGATGAAGAATTCCAGACCCTATAATAAATCTGCGCAGAAGTCGGTTTGCGGGTCTTCAGCATAGTTTGGATAACAGACTCGGAGAATCCTTTGGCCCTCGGGAGCTTTAAGAGCCATGCCATCAAAGCCGGTCCGGCCAGGTCCGAAAACACCAGGGCCCTGAGCAAGGAGTTCTGGGCATTGAGGAAGTAGAAGAGGACGCTCTATAGATAGACCCTGCATGCCTGTGAACCAATGACGTCTGGACCATGCTTGAGTGACTAGAAGTAGGGAACACGTAGGGCAGCCGAAAGTTCCATGGAATTGCCAGTGCGTCCACGAACGCTGCTTGAGGATCCCTGCTTCTTGATGCAAAGACCGGAACTTTGTGGTTGTGTCAAGACGCCATCAGGTCTATATCTGGTAGACCCCACTTGTCCACTAGGAGTTAAAAGACTTTCCGGATGAAGGCTACACTCTCCGGCGTGCACGTCCTGATGACTGAGGAAATCCGCTTCCCAGTTGAGGACTCCCGGAATGAACACTGCTGATATTGCTGGCAGATGGTGTAACGCCCAATGAAGGATTTTTGACACTTCCATCATTGCCATGTGGCTTCGAGTGCCACCTTGATGGATTATGTACGCCACCATGGAGATGTTGTCTGATCGGACTTGAACAGGCCTGTTCTATATCCGATGCAGGGCGAGAGACAAAGCATTGAACACTGCTCGCAATTCCAGCATGTTTATTGGAGGGAGTGATTCCCCCTAGGTCCACCGACCCTGGGAAGAGTGTTGCCCCAACATCGCGCCCCAACCCCTTAGACTGGCGTCTGTAGTCAGTACGACCCACTTGGGGATTCAGGAAGGATGGCCACTACTCAACTGCTGGTCCTGTAGCCACCAGGTCAGCGATAGACAAACCTTCGGAATCAATAAGATCATGTGAGACCTGATCCGATGAGGCAGGCCATTCCACTTGAAAAGGATTAACCAGTTAGTTACCTGTAGTAGTCAATGCCTTGGCTACCAACACACGTGCCTCAGGGGACACCTACTGAATGTAATAGGCGGCGGTGGTAATGTGAAACAGGCACTGTCTGGCAATGTCAGATATATCCTGAGGCAGCTCTTCCTCTAATGCCTGAACCCATGCTTTAATTCCTTTTGCAGCTCAGGAGGCTGCTATAGTGGGTCTATGTACAGCACCTGTAAGGGAGTAAATAGACTTCAGGCATCCCTGCACATGCTTATCTGTCGGTTACTTCAGTGAGGTGATGGTAGTGACAGGCAGAGTAGACGACGCCACTAGATGGGCGATATGGAAATCCATGTTACACAACTCTGTAGGGAGAGGACAGCGAGCTACCATCTGTTTAGACAGGGAGAATTTCTATCCTGGAGAAGACCAGGTTCTTGTCATATGTCCACTTGGACAGAATGCGGTAATATTTCAGTTACCTTTTGACGTTTAAACTTATCAGGTTTATTTTACACCATAGTGGAATTCTCAACAACAACAGTGATTTGTAGGATCTGCTTAATAGCAACCACTAAGTCAGGGATATCAACCTACGTAGTAAATTCCTCGTCAGAAGCAGCTGTGTCAGTGTCTGACAGGATAGTCTACTCCCCATCCTCATCAGAAAAATCTTCTGAGATTAGTGGATTGTGAGGTGGAAGTATCCTGCTTAGATGACCCCATGACGCGAGAGTGACTTGGGGCATTTTTATATCTAACCAAGGATTGACGCATTCGTTGCAACTTGGTAGACAAAATGATCCGCCCAAGGCGGATTTACCATAGGGACAATATGTGGCTGAAATTGCACAGGAGGTCCCATATGGGGGCGTAAGGCGTGTCACAAGCGTATGTAGCATAGCGGAGAACGCCACCCCAGGTGGCACTTGATTGGTTACAGGAGCTGCAGACTGACCAGGAGATATATGGCACATAGTACACAGACGTCATATAAAACTTACCCCGCAGGCAAATCCTTGGCGCATGCGCTGCAGGAGCGTCCTCGGATTTCCCGCTCTTTGTGTTAGACATTATATGTGAATGCAACCGCAGAGCGTATTAGTATAATACAGCCTCAATACAGAGTACAATACCTGCAAATAAATTCCCTAGTATGTGACTGCACACACAGTACACAAATACCAGTGAATAAGTCCGGTATTATGCGACTGAGTGCCCAGTAGACAACACCAGTGAATGAATCCGGCATTAGGTGACTGGGTACACAGTAGAGTACACTTTAATCGGCAAATACTGTGAAGCACTATATATGGACCCTGACGCACCTAGCCCCTTAGGTTACAGAATATAGTGATAGATATAGCTGGGATACACTGAACGTTAAATCCACACAGCAGATACAGGCACACACAGTCACAGTGACAATGCAACTAATTATTTTAGTAACACAAAAATGCACTGGACTAGCATATGTATATTATCTATAACAATCCACAGTCTGAGACCGGATGTATATATCAGAATACTCGTACAATATATTCTGGCAGAGGTGCACTTGTTCTTAACTAACACTGTCTTAATATTGACATGTAGAATACTTAAGTGCTTGTAAAACCACGGCGCTGATGTACAGGCGGGTTTACAAGGGAGACCTTGCCCTGCAGTCTCGTAGACCCGCCGCATCTTTTTTAGAAAATGGCGCCCAGTGTCTCAGTCAGGGAGTGAGGGAGAGTGTGAGGCAGCTCTAGGGTTGGAACACCAGCAGTAGATGGCGCCCTGGGCCAAGGAATGGGCTACAGGTCAAGTGCCGGCTCCCCTATGCTGGACTTCATCACATGGTACTATGGAGTCTTATTAAAGTTGATATTAGTATATCCGACCTCTACTCCTATGCCCTTGTGGATATAGTGGGGTCCCTGCTCGGTCACAGTGTCCACACCAGCATCGCAGTCCGTCTCCCTAGACCAGGGCTGGCCAAACCAGTCCTCGAGATCTACCAACAGTACACATTTTCCAGACCACCTAGCTGGTGCACAGGTGTAGTCATTACTAATTAAGATGTGCTGCATTCATTCCTGACAATTCTACAGATCTCCAGGAGGCCTGGAAAACATGAACTGTTGGTAGATCTCGAGGACCGGTTTGGCCAGCCCTGCCCTAGACTGTGATCAGAACACGATTTAATGGCGGGTCCCGCCTAGGGGACCCTCTTACCTCCTCCCTTCAGTAGCAGCCACGCAAACCAGGAGAGCGTCTGCGACAGTGTGCCTATTGCCGGAGCGCCTCCGCCGCAAGTACCTGGGAACAGAGCCAGCGGGAGTATGCAACGCCGATTGGGAGGTGACGGAGCTGCAGCACAGAATGTCACCCTGACATGTAAGTGCTGCAGCCCTTGAAGTCTTCTTTAAAAGCTTTTTCAGGGCTGCAGAGTTAAGTACAGAATAACCCATAGTGTTAAGCTTTACAAGTTTGAGTGGGAGTGGGGGGGAAGGTGGGTTTCCTGCAGCAGCACTACGTCCACACCTAATTTTCTCACATAGTAAAAGGATTCTCATGCGTTTAATGGAGGAGTTTATTCCTCACACATTCCACGTACAGATCTTAGTGGGTCCATAACAAAGATTAAAGAAAAAATAGAGAACTGGCCTTTATAGTATAGGAGTAATATAATGAAAAAGGCAGAAGAATGTACCCATAATAATTATAAAAATATGTGAAAGTTGACACCATACTTAGAAAAACAATGAACATAAACCAGCGCAATAGGACATACCAACACTTTTGCTTGATGAGAGGGGGAGAATAGAATAAAGATAAACGTGGATCAAAACACAGAAAAATAAAAACAAACAAAAAAAAACACACTGCAAAGGAATAAATTTCCTGCAGCCAACAGGCGTATATTAGACTTCCGGCGAGATACACTCAACAGTCCCTATGTGGTGTACAGAGACACCACATAAGGAATCAAAGCGAACAGAGATCGGATAGGGAGAATGGGAGGGGGGGGGGGGGGGGGGGGCTGGGGGAAGGGTTCCAAGGAGATGCAGCAGGGGGGGGGGGGGGGGAAAGTCCCACCCATCAAATCACAGTAAAACAAAATACATAGTGCGATAAGTTGCAAGGTGGGGATATATACTACCAACAGTCGGACCAGCACCAAGACAACTTTAAAGAGAAAAAGAACAAAAAATAATAATAATACCGTATATACTCGAGTATAAGTCGACCCGAATATAAGCCGAGGCACCTAATTTTACCACAAAAACCTGGGAAAACTCATTGACTCGAGTATAAGCCTAGGGTGGGAAATGCAGCTCTAGCCGTACACAGGCCTCAGTGCCAGATATGCCCTCATACTGCCAGATATGTCCCACAGTGCCAGATATGCCCTCATGCTGCCAGATATGCCCCACAGTGCCAGGAAGGGTACTTACCCTCCATCGCTCCTGCGTTGTCTTCTGTGTCCCTCCTGCGTCTCCGTCTCCAGCGGCGTGTGTGTATTAAATGAAGTGCCGGTTCGTGAGCCAATCAGAGGTCACGAACGCGGCAGTTCATTTAACACTCACACGCCGCCGGAGACGGAGACGCAGGAGGGACACAGGGGAGCCGCACGCTGTGCCCTCCGTGTCCCTCCTTCCACTGACTCGGGTATAAGCCGAGGGGGCTTTTTCAGCACAAAAAAACGTGCTGAAAAAGTCGGCTTATACTCGAGTATATACGGTAATTTCCATAATTGCAATAACAGGAAACAGTAAGTAATAACCAAGGGTACCCTTGCAACCATAGGGTAGAAAAAGCACACAAAAATGCCACTCAAGTATCATAAGAAGTATACATGATACAAATACTTTCCAAAGCAAAGAGGCATGAGATAAGCAATATGTATAGGGAGTAAAGAATCCAAGGAAGAAACAGGTCATATAAATACCATTTATCAAGTATCCAAGGGATTCATACGATACCAAACTCTCCATTCGGAAGGACCAGCAAATAAAGATGAAGTGAAAATGTCCAAGATAGCAATGAACTAGAAAATAGTCCCAACAAATAATGCAGGAGGAGGTCAATCCTGAGTGCTCATGCTGATAGGGGTGCCTATCAGCATGAGCACTCTAGAACTTCACAAACATGTTCTAACCAGACCAAGTAGCAGCTCGGCACAATTGCAAGGCCGAGACGCCCCGGGCAGCCGCCCAGGGAGAACCCACTGACCTTGTGGAGTGGGCCTGAACAGAAGTCGGCAAAGGCAATGTCGCCGAAGAACCGGCCTGATGAATGGTCAATCTGAGCCATCGAGCATTGGACTGCTTAGAAGCAGGACAAACAAATTTGGCAGCGTCATAAAGGACAAAGACCGAGTCAGACTTTCTGTGATGAGTCGTCCTCTTGACGTAAATCCATAACGCCCTCACAACGTCCAAGGACTTTGGAGCAACTGATGTGTCAGACAATACCGGAATCACAACTGGTTGATTAATGTGAAAATAACACTTTCGGCAAAAAGTGTGGTAGAGTCCTGAGCTCTGCCCTATCCTCGTGAAAATTCAAATAAGGGCTCTTACAGGATAAGGCCCCCAGTTCTGACACACATCTTGCAGAGGCTAAAGCCGTGGGAGGGACAAAAGGTGGTTGAATGCGAAGAACACCCTTCAGGAATGTTTGTACTTCCGGAAGCACGGCCAGCTGTTTCTGGAAGAAGATGGAGAGCCGAACTTTGATGGATCCTAATCGTGGGCCCATATCCACACCTGCTTGCAGGAAGAGCAGAAAACGGCCAAGTCAAAACTCCCCCGGAGAGTATTTCCTACCCTCACACCATGAAACATATTTCTTCCAGATTCAGTGGTAATGTTTAGACGTGACCACCTTCCGGGCCTGGACCATAGTTGTGAGGGAAGCCCTTTCCTGGCTAGAATCTCCCTTTCAACCTCCAGGCCGTCAAATGTTGCTGCAGTAAGTCTGGATAGAGGAACATGCCTTGTTGAAGTAGATCCTTGAGGAGTGGTAGAGGCCAGGGATCCTCTAAAGATGGTCAGGAGGTCCACATACCAGGCCCTTCGCAGCCAATCCGGGCAATCAGAATTGCCTGACCATCTTCCCTTTTGAGTCTTTTTAGAACTCTGGGAATGAGAGGAATTGGAGGAAACAGGTACACAAACTGGTAACTCCAAGATGCCATCAGAGCATCCACCGCTGCAGCTGCGGATCCCTCGTTCTGGAACAGTAACGACGTAGCTTCTTGTTAAGACGAGAAGCCATCAGGTCTATCTGTGGACAGCCACACTGGTGAACTAGTTGTTGAAACACCTGGAAGGTGAATGCCCCATTCACCTGGATGGAGGTCGTGCCTGCTGAGGAAGTACGCTACACAGTTGTCCATTCCCGGAATGAATATGGCATGCAGAAGAGCATTGTAAATTGCCCTGAGTTCCAGAACATTTATTGGGAGGGAGGATTCCTGACTCGACCACTTTCCCTGGAACTGAGCCCCTTGGGTCACTGCCCACCAACCTCGGAGGCTGGCATCTGTTGTCAGTAGAGACCACGAATGGGTACTGAAACTTTGACCCTCCACCAGATGAGACTTTTAACCACCACAAGAGGTAGATCTATGCTTTTGGCGACAGAGCAATACTCTGGTGCATGTGCAGGTGAGATCCTGACCACTTGTCCAGCAGACCCAGCTGGAACAGACGGGCATGGAATCCGCTGTACTGGATAGCCTCATAGAAGGCCACCATCTTGCCCAGTTGGTGAATGCAAAGATGAATCAAAATCTTGCGGGGTCTGAGCACCAAGCGGACCATAGCTTTAATAGTCAAAGCCTTGTCCATGGGGAGGAATACCTTCATAGACACAGTGTCCAGTATAATTCCCAGGAACTGAATTCAATTCTCTGTGACGGCTCCAGGTGAGACTTCTGGAAATTCAGGATCCATTCATGATCCGTAAGAAGGCGAGTAGTCAGGTTGATGCTGTTCAGCAGACTTTCCCTGGACACCGCCTTTATCAGGAAATCGTCCAAGTAAGGAACTATGTTGACTCCCTTCATGTGGAGTTGAAGCATCATCTCTGCCATAACTTTGGTGAATACCCTTGGAGCGGTGGAGAGACCAAAGGGTAATGCCTGAAACTGGAAGTCCAAGACAGCAAATCTGAGATAATCTTGATAAGAGGGCCATATCCAGATGTGTAGATATGCATCCTTGACATCCAGCGACACCAGAATTCCCCTTCCTCCAGTCCAGAGATCACCGCACGTAGGGATTCCAACTTGAACTTTTGCAGGTACGGGTTCAGAGATTTGAGTTTCAAGATCTGTCGTACCGAGCCGTCTTGCTTCGGTACCACAAACAGACTTGAGTAAAATCCCGTAGTACAACTGAGGAGGTACTGGAAAAATAACCTTTGTTTGCAGTAGTTTCTGAATGGCATCTTGCAAGGTAACTTGCTAAAGATTAAGCTGGACTTGAAGAATCTGTGAGGACGTAGTGCTTGAAATTCTAATCAGTACACCTGGGATATAGGGTCATGGCCGAAGCTCGCCCAGACATGGGCGAAGTGTTGAAGATGAGCACCTACCTGAAATTTGCCCTGCAGCTGGGGTCAACCGTCATGCGGAAGGCTTAGTGAAGGAGGATCCGGAGGTCTGGTCCAAAGATCCAGCAGCTGCTGATTTACGGGACATAGCTCTATTTCCTCTAGCTGTATTTGAGGCGCCTCTGGCTCTAAATATGGTCACATGGAAGGACTGCAGAGAGCCCAGGATGTCTAGCAGGAGGCGCAGCAGATGGCAGATATGTAGACTTACCCGCCATATCTTGAGAAATCCATTTGTTCAGCTCTTCCCCAACAAGGCATCCCCTGCAAAAGGAAGATTTTCTACGCCTTTTTTGGAATCAGCATCTGTTGACCATTGTCGCAGCCACAGAGCCCTGCGACCCGATTCCGCCATTGCTGTGGCATGGGCATTGATGAGGCCTATTTCCTTGATCGCCTCACATGAAATTTGCGGCATCCTGGATATGATGCAGTAGAGTCAGGACCACATCCTGAGGTAGAGTGTCAAACCCCACTATTATATTATCAGTCCATTTTACCATGGCCCTTGTAATCCAACCGCAAGCAATAGTGGGCCTATGCCCACTGCTGAATAAATTGATTTGAGTGTTATCTCAATTTTACGGTCAGCTGGATCTTTGAGAGAGATAGCCCCAGGTACAGGCAGCACAATCTTACGTGACAGCCTGGACATTGAAGAATCCACGCATGGAGGTTCTTTTCCGATACTTTACTATCTTCGGGCGGGAAAGGAAAAGTATTTAGCAACCGTTTTGGTGTTTGAATTTTTTTGTCAGGATTGATCCATGCTCCTTTAACCAATTAACTGACGATTTATTTCGCAGAAAACCTCTCCGAAATTGTCAGGGTCTTTTATGAGTGAATTAACTGAAGAACATGACTTTAACCCTATCCCAAATGATTATAGTTAAAAAAAAAAAAAAAAAGAAAAAAAAAAAATTATTAAAAATAAATACATTTTGTAACCCCCCCCCAAGCATCGAAACATCGACCGGGAACATCGAGACTTTCATTTTGAAAGCCGGGACAGCCTGCAGGTAGGGTCAGGGGGTGACAAGGGAGGGTTCATTTACTCTCCCCAGCGGCTGCCATTGTCTGCAGCTGCTGGAGGGGGGGGGGGGGGATCCTGCCGTGCTGATCGATCAGCAGTAATCGGCAGCACGGCAATCCATAGGGGAGCGTGCAGGGAGGCAGAGGGACCTTACGGTCCCTCTGACAGCAGCAGCGGAGGGAAGTTTATCTTCCCTGCTGCTGCTAAAACTCTCTGACTGGTCGCATCCTGTGCGACCAGGTCAGATAGAGCATTTGCAGGCATGGTCGCATCTGATGCCACCATGCCAGGCAAGTGGTTAAAGAGCGAATTCAATTCCTTGAATATAGGGAAGGTGGCAGAAGATTTTGGTTTTATATTGAAAAACAATTCTTCCTGACGCTTTGTCTCCTTATCCGGTATGCTGAGGACTTCTCTGGTAGAATAAATGAAAGCCTCCACACCCGCAGACAGAGTACTACCACCCTCCATATCCCCCTCCCCTTCATTCAGATCTAACATGTCATTATCAGAATCAGATTGGAGAACATGTGAAAGCGTGCATTTATGAGAGACCAGCAGGGAGGGCTAAGAAGCCTGTACTTGGTCAGCAGCCCTGATAAAAAAAAATCAACCACAGATTTGTTTAAGGGTCTGCCTTTCCTGTCTGGCAGTGGCCAATTCCGTATTAATATTAGTAATCATGCCTTAAATGATTCTAACCACTCCTGAACACTGCTACCCAGTGAAGGTAGATAACACTGGGTACACATGAGAGATCCCCCTGAAAAAGGGACAAACTTAGTGTTACATGAGGGACACACCCCAGACATTCTGATTGAGCAGAAACACACAGAGTTCAGTTAAATAACACAGCTCAGTGAAAACACAGGAGAGTGACAACACAGTAAACCCCAGACAGCCTGATGGAGTGACAGAGAGGAATGAGACCAGCACACAATACCTCAGTCAAAGCAGTGCTCTGCTGGGTATAATTCCAGAGCCTTAGCAAGGCAGAATGTGTAAACAAACCTTAACGCTCCCCCCTCACTATAAAACCTCCTGGTACCAGTATAATTGGTGATTCAGTGGGTTTTGTGGAGGAGCATCTCTTGCATGCAGCCTGGCAGTCAGCAGCAGCAGTAAATCACACCTTTCAGCAGCTGGTCCCGCTCTCCAGGAAGCCTCGCCCCCTCGATGCTGCGGTCCCTAAATACTTATACTGGCTTAAATAGTGTAAAAAGGAGATTAAAACACCCTTCATGTAGGACCAGTGTTGCTGTCTCAGCGGGCACCTGGCCGACCTGTATGGCGCCACCTACACCAGGGACCCACTAACTGGGACATCGGTGGCTGTACTCACCGCACCTTCAGCATCTGTTAGGGGTGGCGGCATGCTGCCGACGTGTGCGGACACCCTGGGGGCATGTGAAACAGTGCCTCAGGAGATTAATGTCCTCTCAAAAGAGATACGAACCTGTAACTATATAGGAGGTTGGTTCAGTCCCCCTCTAAGTTCCACGATGCCGGCAGACTGGTGCCAGCCAGTGCTGCCTAAAAAATGGGAAGAACTTACCGCTGTTAAATCTCTTTCTGCGAGGTACACTGGGCTATAAACGGATTAACATCGGGGTGTAGAGTAGGGTCTTGATCCGAGGATGCACAGCGCCGCCTCCTCTATAACCCCGCATCCCTGCACAGGAGCTCAGTTTCGTTAACCAGCCCAATGCAGTAGCAAGTACCAGAGACGACAATCGCTCGTAGCCAATTACCCCACACACTCACCACAGGAGAGGGTGTCAGCGGCTATGCCAATACCAACCCAAAGAAACTAAGTGCTTCAGGGTGGGCACCTTGTGGAGCCCAGTGTACCTCGCAGAAAGATTTAACAACCGTAAATTCTTACCATAAATCTCGTTTTCTGCTGCGGGGTACACTGGTATTCCACAAGGATTAACATCAGGGATGTCCTCAAGCAGTTCCTCATGGGAGGGGAGGCACTGTAGCAAGCACAAGAAAACAGTATCCAAAGGAAGCATCCTGGGAAGCGGCGGTATCGCAGGCATAGAACCTTATAAACGTGTTCCTGGAAGACCACGTTGCCGCCTTGCACAATTGTTCAAGGGTCGCACCACGGTGGGCCGCCCAAGAAGGTCCAACCGACCGAGTAGAATGGGCTTTAATGGTAGCAGGAACCGGACGACCAGCCTGTACATAAGCATGTGCAATCAGCATTCTAATCCATCTGGCCCAAGTCTGCTTGGAAGCAGGCCAGCCACGTTTGTGAAAACCAAACAATACAAAAAGAGAATCAGATTTCCTAATGGAGGAAGTTCTCTTCAAATAAATACGGAGAGCCCGTACCACATCCAAAGACCGCTCTTTGGAAGACAACTCAGGAGAATTACAGGCCGGAACCACAAACTCCTGGTTAAGGTGGAAGGAAGATACCACCTTAGGCAAACACCCTGGCCGCATTCTAAGAACCTCCCAGTCACGGTGAAAAATCAAATAGGGAGACTTACATGATAAGGCACCCAAGTACGAGACCCTTCTAGCCAAAGCAATCGCCAGCAAGAAAAGGACCTTAAGGGAAAGCCACTTAAGGTCAGCAGAGGCAAGAGTCTCAAACGGAGACTCTTGTAAGGCCTGAAAAAAAACCACAGACAAGTCCCAAGGGGCCACAGGTGGCACATAAGGAGGCTGAATCCGCAACACACCCTGAGTGAATGAATGGACATGAGATAACCAAACAGACAAGGCAGAGATGTGAACCTTGAGGGAGGCCAGACGCAGGCCTAAGTCCAGGCCCTGTTGTAGAAAGGCCAATAGTTTGGCCGTACTAAACTTGAAAACGTAATGATCGTGAGACGCACACCAAGTAAAGTAAGCATTCCAGACCCTATGGTAGACCGGAGCAGAAGCCGGCTTACGGGCCGTCAACATAGACTCACTAGAATCTTGACGTGAGTCAGCCTTCTGACAAACTTTTGACAAGCGCCCGTGAATTAATGTGGTAATCTTTTTTTTACTTTGCTGTATTCAAAGTGTTGGTGACACTTTTTACCTCATATCCAGGCTGCCTGTCATGGCGCAAGTGTGTGTGATCATTCTTTACATTTGAAATTGTCTGTTTCATCTCTTTGAACGCACATCTGCTGCCATGTTTCGGAACAGAGATGATAGATTGAGGAAGTTTGATTCCTTATTTTCTACATCTCTGGTCGAAAACAGTGTACTAGATGAAGATCTAGATAATATTCTTCACAAATTAGAAATGGTGCTTTTAAAGGAAAATATAATCTGGTGGGAGGTTGTCACCCTAGAAAAATACCTCAAATGTAAAATCATTCCTAGAGGACTTAAGGTTGATAAAAAAGCCATCTTCACCACAGCATCTGAACAATTCCGACATGAATGGGATCAGATCATCAAAGATTGTTCCTTTAAACTTATGGAACTCATCATTGGTGAGAGAAAAAGAGACCTAAGAGCCTTAGATGATGTGATAAAAGGATACAAAGAGATGATCATCCCATTCATGGATCAAATTGAATTTAAGGAAAAAGAGTAAAGGATAGAATCTAGAATAGAGAGAACTGCGAAAACCATCATGACAAGGAAAAAGAGCAAATTCCTAAGAGATAAAAAAAGAATTAGAAACTGGGGATGTAGAACCAAGGGAAAGGGAGGAACCCTCAGTAGTTAATACTACTCGAACCACGACAAAACCAGTCCCAGAGGACAATAGAAGGGAACCACAGAAAAATAGAACTTCTAAGAATAATGGACATCTCTACGATCAGGGAATGTGGCGGAATAAGTATAAACGCCAAAAAGAAAGGGCATATTCCAACATTTGGGACAAAAATACTCCCAATTGGAGGAATTCTAGACCAGAAAGAGGACCAATTAGGAGACAATATGAGAGGAATGAGGGTCAGAGCCCAATTTATACTAGGAACAGATTTCAGCCTTTAGAGGACAAAGAACATCGGACGTCTTTTTTAGAGAGGGGGAGAAGATCCCGGGACCTAAGATAAAGAGACAACATAGGGGCACTAGAGGAGGCCTCAGGAGGAAGAGAAATAGTAAAAGAAAATCGAAATCCATTCGAGAAATCCCGAAGGATCATACCCAAGGAAGTGAGCTTATTGAGAAAGTAAATATTTTCAATTTAAGCGCACACACCCTTCTAGAAGCAGAACGGTCTTTATTTGAAAAAGGACTGAACTATGCTCCCTCCATTAAAGTAAATCAATTTGATCTCTTTATTGACATTGAGAAATTTACCAGAATGTTAATCCTAAAAAAGTTCTTTAAAATCAAAGAAGGTGAAGTGTTAGATACAGAACTTAATCAATCTAACACCTTTAAACCAAAATCTACGTTTTATCCAGCTTATTTGAAGTGATGTTTTATAGAGACTTTTGCACATTCAGTAAGGGAAGATTTTGAAAAATTGGAAAAAGAAAAAATAGGATTTTGGTACCTACCGGTAAATCCTTTTCTCTTAGTCCGTAGAGGATGCTGGGGACTCCGAAAGGACCATGGGGTATAGACGGATCCGCAGGAGGCTGGGCACACTATAAAGACTTAAACTGGGTGTGAACTGGCTCCTCTCTCTATGCCCCTACTCCAGACCTCAGTTAGACTTTGTGCCCAGGAGTGATGTGTCACACACTAGGGGAGCTCTACTGAGTTTCTCTGAAAGACTTTGTTAGGTTTTTTATTTTCAGGGAGACCTGCTGGCTACAGGCTCCCTGCAGCGTGCAAGTGAGGGGAGAGAAGCAGGACCTACTTCTGTGAGTTTCAAGGCTTCTGCTTCTCGGCTACTGCACACTATTAGCTGCAGAGGGTTCGACCACTTGGTGCGCCTAGCTGCTTGTTCCCGGAGCCACGCCATCAATCCCCTCACAGAAGCCAGAAGAAAGAAGCCGGGTGAGTATGAGAAGAACAGAAGACTTCAGTGATGGCAGAAGACTTCAGTAATGGAGGTACAGTGTTAGTGCTGCGCTCCATGCTCCCACACACCAACGCACTCTCAGGGTGCACGGCGCTGGGGGGGGAGCGCCCTGGGCAGCAGTTACTGGGTTTTCCTGGGTCTGACATGAAAGTAGCCCCCGTCAGCATATAGCACCCTCTCCCTCCTTCCTTCCCTCAGCAGTCAGCGCTGGGGAAGGGGGGCGCCCTGGCCAGCTTATAGGGGCCATTGTATAGTTTAGTTTTATTTAAAACGATTTTATACTTTATTGTGTAAAGTTGCTGCCGGGGCTCCGGGTCCCCGGCAGCTCATTGTGGCGCATTACGCGCCATTGCCTGGCCGCCGCTGGTTTTCCCGGGTGCAGGGCGCTCGGGAGGGGAGCGCCCTGGACGACGTAGTTTTACTATAGCGTCCGGCGGGGCCGAGGCGCTGTCCCCCGGACCCCGCCAGCAAGTTCCCGCACACTTCGCGCCGGGGTTCTCTGACGCCGGCTCCAGAGTGGCAGGGCGCCAATGGGGGAGAAGAGACGTAAGCTGTCGGGGCCGGGGTTCTGTAGCTCGGACCCCGCCAGCGTGGTGGAGCGCACTGGGCGCCATCTCTACTCCGCCTCCGGCCTCGTGGGTGCAGGACGCCGGGCGGGAGCGTCCTGGGCGGCAGGTTCTCAGGTGAGCTCTACGATACTTCGCTCCCCAACACCAACGGGTTTCGTGGGTGCGGGGCGCGGCGTCCTGGGCTGCGAGTGATATGTGTGTGTGTATATATATATGCCTATATATATATATATATATATATATATACACACACACACACACACACACACACACACACATTTGTGGGCATATATGCAGGGGTTTAATCCCTTTATGTAAGTGCCTAAATTTCAGATTTAGGTTGTGCAAGCTTAAGCGCGCCGGGAGGGGCGGAGCTTAGCTCTTACACAGGTGTCAACGCCATTTTTTCCCTCAGGTCCCCGCCAAAAGTTACTGAAGGAAGGGGGACACAGTACTATTAATGCTATATGCGTCAAATATAGCATTATGTTAATGAGCGCATACTCCTGGTTGTGTTACCAAAAAGTCGTCGTTTCCCTTTTTACTTACACACTGTTCGTTAACGACATATGTCGACAGGTGTGAGGGCTTTGTCAGAGCTCCTGTGGGGATAACAGTTGGTTTCGCCGACGCTTGCCGGTACTTGATTCATGTAATTAAGTTTTAGCTGGTTGCTTGTGTGTTTTAAAAACAAGTAAATACACTAGAGGAGACCAGACGGTCGGTCGATGTCCTGACGGCATCGAAGGTAATACCTGAGTAAAAGATTTAACAGGCTGTTATTGCCTTGTACCTGTATTGAAAGATATATATATATATATATATATATATATATATATACACAGGTTGAGTATCCCATATCCAAATATTCCGAAATACGGAATATTCCGAAATACGGACTTTTTTGAGTGAGACTGAGATAGTGAAACCTTTGTTTTTTGATGGCTCAATGTACACAAACTTTGTTTAATACACAAAGTTATTATAAATATTGTATTAAATGACCTTCAGGCAGTGTATATAAGCTGTATATGAAACATAAATGAATTGTGTGAATGTAGACACACTTTGTTTAATGCACAAAGTTATAAAAAATATTGGCTAAAATGACCTTCAGGCTGTGTGTATAAGGTGTATATGTGACATAAATGCATTCTGTGCTTAGATTTAGGTCCCATCACCATGATATCTCATTATGGTATGCAATTATTCCAAAATACGGAAAAATCCCATATCCAAAATACCTCTGGTCCCAAGCATTTTGGATAAGGGAGACTCAACCTGTAATGTGTTTTTACAATGGTAGAGGTATGCTTTCCTCAGACCCCTTGGGGTCCCCAGGTTATTATTATTATTATTTCTGCCCGTTTACTATTCCGTGCTGTCGACATTTAATCAGTGTCTGTCGGCCGTAAAGTTCCTGGTAGATTCACATTGGGGGCACGTCAGTACATGGTCATACACATTCACAACACATTTTTGTCACTAGGGACCTGCGGATCTGGACAAATCCTCTTGCGTATAGGTTGTGTCTATATGTGTATAGCTGTAGATATAACTTTATATATGCATGATCCCATGTGGGTGTTGTAGTGTGTATTACATTTATATATATTCATGAATGCGGAAATAATGGTATTCTTCTCGTGCTGACCGCTCTGTTGATTAAGCTCTAGATTGGCCAGGACGAGTCGGTTTCGATCCTCTCAAGGAGTCCAAATATTAGTCTCTTCACAACGCGGAGAGAAAGTTATGATAGTCGTCTCTGGGTCGACGCAGAGCCCGGTCGCAAAGGATCATACACAGGCAGCTAAGTGAAATTTTATTTCTATACGTTGACCTTATATATGCATGTATGCAATGTATGCACTGGAGGGAGTGTAGTAGTCAGGTAGGCATCCGATAGAATGATCCTATCCAGGGTGCGTAGGCTTGCCTATGTTTATTTTTCCTTATACCATTACAGCAGGCTGTCACGTGATGGCAGGTGGTGTGACCGGGAAAATGCGGAGAAGGTCTCTGGGAGATACTGGTGGAAGCTACATGACTGTTGGGGTGGCCTCTCTTCAGTCAATCTCGGCGGTACCCGCTGGTAAGTCTAAATTCGTGAGTTCACCTCCTTCACAACGGTTGATGACCCATTCTTTTGTGGGATGCAGTCTTTTAACCGGCCCGATACCGTTTTTTCTTTACTTTTCTGGGTAGACTGTGTAAGGTGCAAAGGGAGGTGTTCTGCAGCCTTATTAGGTTCGCAGAAGTGGACGTAGTTTCTGTTTCCACTACATACACCTCTTGTCGCTGAGTCTATCTGGCTGATCCTTACTCCGGTGACCATTTGTCTACTAAATTTTAGTTAGTCCGGGAATGGGCTAGGACCTGTGTGTTATTCATAGGAGCCAAAAGGGGGACCATTCTGGGTTACGGTTGCTTCCCCTTGCTGTGTTTCTAATAGATCTTGCCTCTCCCCTATGGAAGGGGAGATAGCATGCTACACCATACAAAAGTGCGTCAGGTTCAGGACATGGGCTTGTGGTCCCTGTCAAAAAGGTACATATAGGTGTTTACCTCTGACGGTTCTTCGGCGAAGGAAGTGGCCTGTTGTTCCCAACGACGCAGATGTCAGAAGTGGTTTTCAGAGAGGTCTGAGGATCCAGAGTTGGAGCACCTTTGAGGTGACATCTCATCAATAGGTTCCATTAAGAAGACAGGTAGCTGCGGCATAAGAGGTCTTTTTCGGTGAGTAAGTCTAATACCAGAGTGGTTTTCATGCGACCAGTTGGATACGTGGTTCGGGTCTCACCTGCGCATGCACCGGAATATAATGAAGATGGCTAGGACATAGCTACTGTGGTGTCTGGTCAGTTCTTTCCTTCTAGAGAAATGAAGGTTAGGGATCCTGGTTAGATCCTGGTGTCTGTGCATATAGATCTCCGAAGCCGGGGAGCAGTCCTTTGCTAGGGAAGTAAATCCAGAGGATGAGGGCAAGTTGGGGTAACTTGTCTGCTGTAAGCTGGCTTGAATGAAGAGCTAGTTTAGACGAACGTATTCTTCGTGTTCTGCTCGTGTTCATTCTGCCAGAAAACTTGTCAGCAATAGAGTAAGTAAGCCGCTAGGGCGTAACAAGGAAAAAGCGGAAATGGCAGAAGATGCACAGTTTGCTGTTGAGTGGGAAGTCTGGAAAACGCTATGTTAGCAGTCTTAGTTACTGAAGTAAACGACGAAAAAATAAATTTTCCTTGAGGACACGGTATCCAGCCTGGAGAAATACTGTCATTATCAGGAAGCTTTCCCAAAGGTGTCAGGTCTTTGTGGAGTGTCGAAATTGGACAGGTTGGCGTCTCGCCTCAACGAGGGGTCTCGAGGAGATTGTCCTAGGTTAAGGGACACTCAGGATATAGCAGTGGATATCCTCGTGACACCGCAGGTGTTTTTAGTCGGTCTCTGTGGCCTCTCCGTTTTCACTTTTCTGACAGTGGTAATCGTAAGATGATCAATGGTTCCAGTGATCCTCTGGAATCCGGTCTAACCAGTGAGGATTGGATATCCAGTTTTTCATGGTTTACTCATAGAAGATTACTGCCCTCTTCCTTTAAGTGAGGTAATGTTACGGCTAGTTCGGGGCGTGTATCAGGACTTACCGCGGCTGCATTTAACGGCGGGGCGGTTGAATGTCGTGTCCTAAGCCGAATGGGTGTTCCCAGTGAAGTAGTTTCTTCAATTCTTCAGGCTAGGAAAGAACTGACGGCATGGCGTTACCACAGTTGTTGGAGTAATGGTGTGTCTCCGTGTGTATCCAGGAAGGCTACTATGGAGGATTTTCAGCTAGGTCGTGCTTATCCATACTTTACAAGCCGATGTGGAGACAAACCTAATACGTTTCTTTAAGGAATTTCTCTTTTGGAAAATGGTCAGGTTATTGTCTTTGACATCCGCAAGGCGGGTGTCGGAAGTGGTGGTTTTGTCTCGCAAGAGCCTTGTTTGATCTTTCAGGTGGATAGAGAGGAATTGAGTACTCGATTGGTAGTTGGTAGAAGCAGAAGCCTTGAAACTCACAGAAGTAGGTCCTGCTTCTCTCCCCTCACTCCCACGCTGCAGGGAGCCTGTAGCCAGCAGGTCTCCCTGAAAATAAAAAACCTAACAAAGTCTTTCAGAGAAACTCAGTAGAACTCCCCTAGTGTGTGACCCATCACTCCTGGGCACAAAGTCTAACTGGGGTCTGGAGGAGGGGCAGAGGGAGGAGCCAGTTCACACCCAGTTTAAGTATTTTTAGTGTGCCCAGCCTCCTGCGGATCCGTCTATACCCCATGGTCCTTTCGGAGTCCCCAGCATCCTCTAGGACGTATGAGAAAATTTACTATAACCTCATCTCCCAAGAAAGGGGAGCAATTAAGACCCTCACCTCTAATAAAGACCTGATCATTAAGCCCGCCGATAAGGGGGGCGCATTGTCTTGTTGGACAGGAAGAATTATGAGGATGAGATTTATCGACAATTAGAGGATAAGTCGATATATAAAAAGATGAGGGTTGATCCTACTAAAAAAATTCAAGCTCAGTTAAAAGAGTTGATAGAGAAGTACAATAAGAAGGGAGTCATCACTGAAACTGAATGTCAATTCCTATTTATTGAATATCCCGTGATACCAACTATATACGTCCTGCCCAAATTACATAAAAGTCAGGTCAACCCCCCAGGCAGGCCTATAGTTTCTGGAATAGGTTCCATGACTGCTAATTTATCACACATGATAGATAATTATCTGCAACCTTTTGTCTTACTGAACCTTTCGCATTTAAGGGACACAGGAGATATTTTACGCATCCTGAAGGACATCACATGGAAAGAGACATATTTCATGGTAACGGCTGATGTGAATGAATTATATACTAATATAGAACATCAACAAGGGTTAAAAGCAATAAAGGAAATGCTATTGAAATCAGATCTGTCTTCTAATATACAAGAATTTTTAGTTGAAAGTATCCATTTCATTCTGTTTAATAACTATTTAATCTTCAAGGATGATTTTTTTTCTGCAGAAATGTGTTACTGCCATGGGCACTAGGTTCGCCCCTAGCTATGCCAACATTTTCATGGGTAAAAATAAAGATATATACAGCGCTAATAAAAAACTGGATATGGGAAATTAATAATCACAATTTATTATAAAACATTGTTGCAACAACTAAATTCATTATAAAAAAGACATTATTTTGTCAATATAAAAATTAGAAAAATATCTATAGGGCAGGCACAGCAATTTTTGTTTTGATAATTTACCACACGAGGAAGCCGAATATGTACACTGGTATGAGTCCTTGGAATGGTAGCCACAGTCCTAGGGTGCAGTTTTCAGTGCTTAGCAGGTAAGGTCCAAATGCAAAGGCAGATCTTTAAGGTGTTTGATCCGGACTGGATTGAGTCCTGTTGGATTGCTGGATCTTTCTACGCCTTATGGACATCCGCTATTTTTCCCAATTTGCTGGTGGACTTCTAGGCTGGTTTCCAAGTATCGTGAAAAAGCTGTGAATACAGCGAAACGCGTTGGTTCTGAGGAGCCATATACCACTGGAATTACTCTCGATACTTGGAAACCAGCCTAGAAGTCCACCAGCAAATTGGGAAAAATAGCGGATGTCCATAAGGCGTAGAAAGATCCAGCAATCCAACAGGACTCAATCCAGTCCGGATCAAACACCTTAAAGATCTGCCTTTGCATTTGGACCTTACCTGCTAAGCACTGAAAACTGCACCCTAGGACTGTGGCTACCATTCCAAGGACTCATACCAGTGTACATATTCGGCTTCCTCGTGTGGTAAATTATCAAAACAAAAATTGCTGTGCCTGCCCTATAGATATTTTTCTAATTTTTATATTGACAAAATAATGTCTTTTTTATAATGAATTTAGTTGTTGCAACAATGTTTTATAATAAATTGTGATTATTAATTTCCCATATCCAGTTTTTTATTAGCGCTGTATATATCTTTATTTTTGTCAATTACTCAGGGACTAACTATCCCTTTAAACAGCAGCTGAAAAGGATTAGCATATCCTCTTAACAGCGCCGGACAAATTACCTTGGTAATTTATTCCTAACATTTTCATGGGTGCCTGGGATGACAGTTATGTCTGGACCGGTGGCACACATGGGGCAAACCTGGTGTCCTGGCATGGATATATTGATGACATTTTGTTTATTTGGGAGGGGGATGAGGAAACCTTAAACCGGTTTTGTACCCATCTGAACACTAATGATCATCATATAAAACTGACATTTGACATCAGTCGAGAACAGGTGAACTTTCTGGATCTCAGTATTTATATCGAGGAAGGAACTATCAAAACCAAAACATTTGTCAAACCCACGGACTCTAGATCTTACATTAATAGGCTGAGCTGCCATCATGATAATTGGTTAGGCAGCATACCAGCCAGCCAATTTAAAAGATTAAAAAGGAATTGCTCTGACCTACGGGTATTCCTGTCCCAAGCTTCCAATATGGAAGATAGCTTTGTGGATGCAGGCTATGGTAAACAGGTACTCAAACAATCTCAGGATACCATTTCTGCAATGGACAAAACAATCCTCATTGAATTTAAAAATAAAGAAAAAATTGATGTCAACGACAATTTCAAATGGGCGTTCACTACCAATTTTTCCTCTCAACACAATAAAGTTAGGAATATTTTGAGAAAACACTGGGCAACACTGAAAAAAGATCCTGTGATCGGTACTGAATTACCGGATAAACCCACTTGTAGTTATAGAAGAGCACCTAACCTACAGTCGAAAATGGTTCGGAGGTTTCATGTTACACCTCCTAACCAACCGACAATAATTTCCAAGGGATTCTACAGGTGTGGGACATGCATTGCCTGTAGAAATATTGCTAATACCTTTGGGAATAAGAAGGAGGAAGTCATCATTAACAATAAAAAATGTGCAGTGAAGGACTTTATTACATGCCACATTACCAATGTGATATACTGCATTGAATGCAGCTGTGATAAATTTTACATTGGTCGGACAAGTAGGGCATTAAAAATTAGGATGGGGGAACATCTCCGAAATTTCCAATAAGGTCTTGAGTCTCATGCCTTATCGGCACATTTTAAGAATATCCATAATTCCAATTCTGCTAACATTAAGAATTTCTATGCTTAAAAAAAAGTAATATCAGATAGAAGAGGGGGCGATCCGCATAAGAAATTGGCTAAGATAGAAATGCAAACCATTTTCACATATAAAACTTTAGAGACAATGGGTCTCATTAAAGATTTTGAGACCAAATGGTTCCTATGAACAATGGCATAGCTACAGATTTGAACTTTTGATATAACAGTGGTTTTATGTTTATTTTTATTAGCGGAGAATGTTCTTATAGTGTATAATTCAATATTCATTCCAGACCTGTGAGTATAGAGTGTATATTTGGATATTAATACATGTCTGTTTTTAACATTTGTTTTGTTTTTCCTCATATGTGACGTTTGGTCTCCATTAAAATGGCGCTCAGCAAACACTGTGAGGGAAGGGACATTCTTCATTCTCTACTGTTGAAACCGCCACGAACGGACACTGCACTTCCGGCTCCAGATATTATGGTGCCGGACAACCTGAGTGACGCACTTCCGCCACAATGAACTACCGCATAATGGTTATGGAGGATAAGGACAACATACGTCGGTGCACTTCCGCCGGAAATGATACCCGCATTGCAGGACGCACAGGGGACGGTGTAAGGAATAGTATTTCCGCCTGAAATAGCATCATCGTGACGAGATACAATTTGGGAAACAATAGAAAGAGACAGATTTGACGGGAACGGAGAGAATGATATTATGGAATGGACATATCGGATTGGTTTTTAATTTAATTGGTTATAGGAAGTTTAGCAGTTAGGAGTTCCATGTCTGGCAATAGGATTTTCTTGTGATTTAACGGGTGGGGTATAAATACCCCAGCTGTATAGATACCTATACACCTTGAAAAAGATAGCAGATTGCTATTGAAACGCATTGGTAAAAGGTATCTGGGAACACGTGGAGGACTTACCTGCCGTTGATAACGACACCTGGGGACGGCTGGTTGAATCTGTAATAACGTGCATTTGTCTACTTATGTTTGTAGACCATTCGATCTGGTGAGCGTCCACTTGCTCTTTGAGTTTTTATGTTGCTGTATTCAAATTATTTTATTGTGGTAATACACTATTGAGCTCCTCTTCATTCACATATCCACTGTGCATGGGTTAATCGAGAGAAGAGCTGTATTCCATAAGAATTGAAGGAGGATCTTACTATCCCTGCGAGTCGGTGATCCGCTCCCATATATAATGAATACTGTCTACTTTATTGTAGACCATCACATTTGCTACGAGTCTGAATTAGAAGGCGATTTGACTTATTGTGTCAATGTTATACAGTTACACTATTATGTGTCCATATTGGTTTAAAGGTCACGATATCACTAGAATCTTGACGTGAGTCAGCCTTCTGACAAACTTTTGACAAGCGCCCGTGAATTAATGTGGTAACCTTTTTTTTTACTTTGCTGTATTCAAAGTGTTGGTGACACCTTTTACCTCATATCCAGGCTGCCTGTCTTGACGCAAGTGTGTGTGATCATTCTTTACATTTGAAATAGTTTGAACAACCGCCTCAGAAAAACTCTTGGCCCTCAGGATGAAAGCTTCAAGAGCCATGCCGTCAAAGCCAAACAGGCCAAGTCCTGGTAAACACAAGGGCCCTGAACGAGGAGGTCTGGTCATTGTGGAAGTAGAAGGGGACGATCCCACGAGAGACCCAGTGCTGGCTGGGCCACACTGGAGCGACCAGAAGCAGGTTTCCTCCCTCTTGCTTGAACTTCCGTATTACTCTGGGCAGGAGTGACACTGGAGGGAACACATACGGTAGCTGAAATTTCCATGGAATTGCCGAAGCATCCACGAACGCAGCTTGAGGATCCCTTGTACTTGCTCTGAAGACCGGAACCTTGCGATTGTGTTGAGACGCCATCAGATCCACATCTGGAAGACCCCACGTGTCCACGAGAAGTTGAAACACCTCGAACACTGTGGATATGGCCGGCAGATAGCGCTCCACCCACTGAAGAATCCGTGATACTTCCCTCATTGCCATGCGGCTTCGAGTGCCGAATTGATGATTTATGTACGCCACTGTGGTGGCGTTGTCCGACTGTACTTGAACAGGTCTGTTCTGTATTAGATGCTGGGCCATTGTCAACGCAATGAACACGGCCCTCAGTTCCAGAATATTGATTGGGAGCAGAGACTCCTCCTTGGTCCACCAACCCAGAAGAGAGTGTTGTTCCAACACAGCGCCCCAACCTCTCAGACTGGCATCCGTCGTCCGAAGGACCCAGTCGGCTATACAGAAGGGCCAGCCTCTGCTCAATTGTTGGTCCTGAAGCCACCAACTCAGTGACAGGCGGACCTCCGGAGACAATGAGATCTTGTGAGATCTGATCCGGTGAGGCAGGCCATCCCACTTGGTCAAAATTAACTTCTGCAGAGGGCGAGAGTGCAAATGAGCATACTCCACCATGTTGAAAGCTGACACCATGAGACCCAGCACTTGAATTGCCGAATGTATCGACACTTGCAGACGAGATAGGAAGCATCGAATCCTGTCTTGAAGCTTCAGGACTTTCTCCTGAGACAGGAACAACCGTTGGTTGTGAGTATTCAATAACGCTCCCAGATGTAACATGCTCCGAGCAGGAACCAGGGAAGATTTCTTCCAGTTGATCAGCCACCCAAGGTCTTTCATACAGTGGACCGTCAGATCGAGATGACACAGGAGAAGTTCTGGGATCAACAAATCGTCCAAGTACGGTAGGATCCTGACCCCTTGACGGCAGAGTGTAGCTGTCATGACAGCCATAACTTTGGTGAAAACTCGGGGAACAGTTGTCAAACCAAAGGGTAACACCTGAAATTGGTAATGAAGGTTGCCCACCGCAAACCTCAGGTACGGCTGATGAGATACCGCAATAGGAATATGTAAGTAGCCATCCTGTATGTCCAGGGAGACCATATAGTTCCCAGGCTCCATGGCCAAAACAATAGAGCGCAGCGTTTCCATACAAAACTTGGAGATATGCACATGCTTGTTCAAGGACTTCGGATTGAGAATGGGCCGCAAGGACCAGTTTGGTTTCGGAACTAGGAACAGCGGTGAATAGTACCCCTTGCCTCTCTGAGCCAGAGGCACCTGTAATACCACTCCTGTGGTCAGGAGGGAGTGTACCCCCGAGTGCAAAGTGTTTGCTTTTGCCTGATCAAGAGGCACATCTGTCAGGCAAAATCGATGAGGGGGACAATTCTTGAAGGGTATGGTGTAACCTTGAGCGACGACTTGCCTCACCCAGGTATCTGAAGTGATCTTCAACCATTCATGGGCAAAACCTAGAAGTCAGCCCCCCCACCCTGGGTTCCCCCAAAGGGAGGCCCGCCCCGTCATGCGGCAGGTTGGTCAGTTTTGGAAGCTGTCTGACGGGCAGCCCAGGCACTCTTCGGTCTGGGCTTGGCAGGTCTGGAAGCACAAGCTTGTTTTGGGTACACCTGACCTTTACCTTTTCCTGGAGGACGAAAGGGACAAGGGAAAGTACTTTTAGCCTCCTGTATGGAAGGAGCCGTACTAGGTAGGCAAGCTGTTTTGGCAGTAGCCAGATCAGCCACAATCTTATTGAGGTCTTCTCCAAAGAGAATGTGACCCTTAAAAAGAAGCACCTCCTTTCTTGGAATCCATATACACCGACCAGGATCTCAACCAAAGGATACATCTTGCCAAGACGGACGTAGTAGCAGCCTTGGGCGCGAGCACCACGGCATCGGAGGCAGCCTCCTTAGGGCTGAAACACACTACCCGGCTTTTGCCGGAAGGGAAAAAGCCGGACGGCTTTTTCCCGTGCCAGCATTGTAGTTAACAGTGTGAGGGCTAGGGTCCCTTCACACTGCACGGCCCCGGCCCGGCTGCCGGGTTGCAGCCGGGTCTCACCACTGGAAGGTCCGGCGGCCGGGCGGCCGCCGGGCCATCTTTGGAGCCAGTAAACAATGTGTGTGAAGGGGAGCTTTCACACACAACGTTTTTTTCTGAAGCCGTGTCTGATGCTGCGCATGCGCACAGCATCACACACGGCTCAAAGCCGTCCTGTGTGACAGACACTGCCGGTTTCTCCCGGATGGCAAAAAGTCGGACAAAGTTTGTCCGGTTTTTTGCCATCCGGGAAAAACCGGAGTGTGTGTTACAGCCCTTAAGGTACAGAGAAGCCGTGGCAATATACGAGACATTGTCGAGCATGCTCAGATGCGTTGGAAGGCAGTTCCGCCTCAAGCTACTGAGCCCACACCTCAACAGCACAAGTTACTGCAATGTTTGGCCTATGCACAGCCCCCGTTAGGGTATAAATAACTTTTAAACAGCCCTCCACATGTCTATACGTCGGTTCCTCCAGAGAGGCAACGGTAGTACTGGCAGAGCAGAGGAAACAACCATACGCGCCACATGAGAATCTACAGGCAGAGGGGTTTTCCAATTCTTACATATCTCCACAGAAAAAGGATAGCGAGCCAACAGTCTCTTTTATTCGGTGTGAATTTTGTCCCCGGATTTCACGAGGATTCCTGACGTATGTCAACCAGGTGTTCAGAATAAGGTAAAACTTGTTTAACCACCTTCTTACGTTTAAACCTATCCGGTTTCTTAGAGACAGTCTCAAGATCATCAGACACCTGAAGAATGAGCCTGATTGCCTCAATCAAATCCGGGACATCCACCAATAACTTCCCTTCCCCTTCAGAAACATCTGTGTCAGTGTCTGTGGGGTCAGTATATGCACCGTCCTCATCAGAGGACGTGTCTGGAATAGCAGTGGATTGGGAGGAGGTGATTCCCCGTTTAGAAGACGACTTAGTCTTAGGTGGGCGAGAGTGACACTTAGATTTAGTCATTGACCGGTTCAAATGCTGTAACTGAGTGGAAAGTTGATCCGCCCATGGCGGGTTAATAGCAGGGACCATATACTGCTACAGTGGCACAGGTGGTCCCACAGGGGGCGTCAATTTAGTTACAAGCATGTTTAACAATGTGGAAACTGTAGCACAAGGTGGGTCATGTTATGCCCCAGGTGCTACCGACGCACTGGGGGGTAAGGAACCCCCTGAACCTGAACACTCAGCTGCCATATTATCCTCCGTCACGTCCGTGGTCTCACTACCACGCAGTGTAGTATCGTTGCCACGTGTAGCAGACATAATGATGTGAACAATATTGGGCAACTTGGTATAAATTGTAGCATCAATATACCTAGCAAGAACACTCGGTGAAGTGTGCCTGCGTCAGCAAAAACCGGGAGTTCAAGCTATATAAACTATATGGTGACTATAAATCACAAGTAAAAATACACTGCACATATATCTTGTGATACAATCCTATATTATACAGAAAGAAACCTGATACACTTGGCCCCCTAAGGTATAACAATGTAGGAATAGCCCACTGAGTGAAATACCCTGTAATAAGGCAACAATGCAGAAGCTACACACAGACACATATATAGTTACAAGCATACCATGCAGAATAAAACTGCACTGGACTAGCAATACAAAATAATACTCAGTATGGCTATATGTGTTAACAATAGATATAACAAAGCACAGTAGATACTGGATGTATATCACAGGATGTTTATACCACACAACCCTGAATGTATGCACTCTTTCTTAACTAACACTGTCCCATTGACAGGTAGAATACTCAAGTGTCTTGTATGAAGCACAGCACTGGCAATCAGGCGGTTCTACAAAGGAGGATTTGCCCCAGCAGTCCCAGGAGCAGCTCATCTCAATCTGTGATGGCTGCTGGTCAGGAGTGAAGGGGAGATATGCAGCTCCAGGGCGGAAACAATTGAAGAAATGGAACCCTGGGGCTGGGGGGAGGGGCCTCAGGTCCGACCTGCTCCCCCTCCTGGCATCTCCAAAGGGCGCTGAGGGCAGTGAAAAGCGTGGTTTATACAGTTAAAAAAAAAAAACTAGACCTGTGCCCCTTAATGTCCCTGGTGGATAGCGGAGCGGTTGCCCAGTAATTAGTGCCTACGGCCGCGCTGGATCGTGGTAAAGTGCGGGCACAGAAGCTCCATACCTCCCCTGTACCTGCGGCCCCACGATCTGGCAGGACGGCGGTGTGTGTGTGACTGATGTTTAGAAGGAACTGGAGCCTCCGCTGCAGTGACCCGGCAACCAGGGCGCGGGAGTATACAGCGCCACTGGGGGTGACGGAGCTGCAGGCAGAAAAGTATACGAGACTTTGCCTGCTGCAGCCTTTGTAGTCTTCAGAAGAATCTTCATTGTTTTCTTTTAAAAAAAGCTATCAATAGGCTGCCTGAGGCAGCCCTCCTGTTAAGTGCCTGCATACTGCATGGCACCAACTTACAAACTGAGCTCCTGTGCACGGAGGCGGGGGTTATAAAGGAGGCGGCGCTGTGCATCTTGGGAACGGTCAAAAGCTTTGAGCATGTTGGTGCCTTGGATCAAGATCCAACTCTACACCCCAATGTTAATCCTTGTAGAGCAGAAACAAACAAATTCTGTAGAAAACTTTCTGGAACTCCAGATAATGCACCCACCTCTTTAAGCACATTTTTCTAAACTGAGTCTGCAGGAGGGGCATAGAAGGGAGGAGCCAGCACACACTGATTGATTTCTTAAAGTGCCAAGGCTCTAATGGCTCCTAGGATGTTAGAGAAATATTGAGCACCACCTGTTGATCTTTTAAAATGTGTCAGTGAGTAATGAGTACATGACCTGAAAATTGTGAACTTTGTGGGGTCCTGAGGACTAAATTTGAGAACCACTGCAAGAGCATCCTAGCGACTGCCATAAAGTTAAGAGAGCATCCTAGTGACCATAATACAATACAGAGAACATCATAGTAACTGATATAAAATAGAAATTTAGTGAGCTCCAAACAATAGAGAGCATAGTAACTGACATAAAACAGAAATCTAGTGAGCGCCATACAAGAGAGCATGTGCATACATTATTTTACCTGTCCTCCATAACTCTGGGAAGTCTACATACTTTTGAGTTTACACTGACAATGCACTTTTGCCTGTGTTTATAGTGTTTCTGAATCATATCAATGTATTTTACATTTAAAATATTACTGAAACTTCATCTCGTGTCTATAAGCTCACAGAAATGTATTTCCCCCTGTGAACATTCTCTGATCAAAGTAGTGATATATGTAAAACATTTCCCGCACTCAGAACATACAAATGGCTACTCTGTGTGTGTTCTGATGTTCAACAAGACTTGCTTTACGTGCAAACACATTCCCACACTCAAAGCATGTAAACGGTTTCTCACCTGTGTGAGTTCTCTGATGTGTAACAAGATGTGCTTTAGTTATGAAACCTTTCCCACACTCAGTGCATAGAAATGGTTTCTCACCTGTGTGACTTCTCTGATGTGCAACAAGTACTGATTTCTGTGTAAAACATTTCCCACAATCAGAGCATGGAAATGGTTTCTCACCTGTGTGACTTCTCTTATGTGTAAGAAGACATGATTTACGTGCAAACACATTCCCACACTCAGAACATGGAAATGGCTTTTCACCTGTGTGAGTTCTCTCATGTCTAACAAGATGTGCTTTAGTTATGAAACCTTTCCCACACTCAGAGCATGGAAAGGGCCTCTCACCTGTGTGACGTCTCTGATGCACAACAAGTCTTGATTTAGATGCAAACGCATTCCCACACTCAGAGCAAGTAAGTGGCTTCTCACCTGTGTGAGTCTCTAGTCTCTGATGTACAACAAGAGCGGATTTCGTTATGAAACACTTTCCACAGTCAGCACATGGAAATGGTTTCTCACCTGTGTGAGTTCTCTGATGTACAACAAGATCAGATTTATTTATGAAACATTTCCCACACTCAGCACATGGAAATGGTTTCTCACCAGTGTGAGTTCTCTGATGTGCAATAAGATCTGATTTCCTTGTAAAACATCTCCCACACTCAGTACATGGATATGGTTTTTCACCTGTGTGAGTTCTCTGATGTACATCAAGTTCTGATTTATTTCTAAAACATTTACCACACTCAGAACATGGAAATGGCTTCTCACCTGTGTGACTTTTCTGATGTTCAACAAGAACTGATTTCTGCATAAAACATTTCCCACACTCAGAACATAGAAATGGCCTCTCACCTGTGTGACTTCTCTGATGTCTAACAAGATGTGCTTTAGTTATGAAACATTTTCCACACTCAGAACATGGGTATGGTTTCTCACCTGTGTGAGTTCTCTGATGTACAACAAGATCTGATTTCCTTCTAAACCATTTCCCACACTCAGAACATGGAAATGGTTTTTCACCTGTGTGAATTCTATGATGTTCAACAAGATCTGATTTACTTCTAAAACATTTACCACACTCAGAACATGGAAATGGTTTGTCCTCAGTGTGTGATCTCTGATGCCTAATTAGACTTTTGTTTGTTTTACAATATTTCCCACACTCAGAACATGGAAATGATTTTTCACCTGTGTGACTTTGATGTATAACTAAAACGCATTTACTATTACCACACTCAGAAAATGAAAAGTCTGTATCACTTGAATCAATTGCACTTTGTGTAGCAATAACAGATTTATCAGTAGAACATTCCTCATGCTTAGAGGGCTCAGCTGATTTATCTGCACTGATAAATACTGGATGTGTTTTTACGGTAATGGTGTTTTCTTCTGAAGAACCTTGTGTGATGTTAATTTCTGTTTTAAAATCTGGATACAAAATGAGTTGTCCCTCCAAAGGATCCCTGCTTGTGCATCCATCTGCTGGAAATAACAGAATTTCATAGTATTAGTCAGTGCAAGAGATCTAGTTGTTTAACGACTTTAGTGCTAAGGGTTAGTAAAACTCATCCTCAGCAATGAACACTCAAAGAATTCAAACGGGGAGGGGTGGGGATTATCTACCTTTCATGTAATGTAACAAGAGGGGCAGAGATAATGCCACTACACTACAGAAAACATTGACAATCGGGTAGGAATGTACATTAACTATCTACTTCAATCTGGCAGATATAAATATGATGGTTCCCCCATTTGAAAGGAAAACACGATTTTAACGCAATGTAAAATCTATTCCTAGAAGGCCACGTGGGGGATGCCATTACCTCTGGGATATGCATAGTGTGCTGTGGAGGCGTGCACTAACTAGTTTGAAATTGTCTCCCACCCCTTATATAACCCCTCCTCCTCCAACAGAGCTTCAGTCAAAGTTTAACAAAGCTGTTAGAGAACTCACCACCAAGGAACTAAACTCAGAAACCACAGGTTATGATTATAAAACCAAACAAGGGAGGCATCCCAGCATCCCCCAGATGGACTTCAAGGAATAGATTTTATGGTTATCATCCATCTGTGGGATGCCATTGGGAACTAACCAATGCAAGCTAATTAATGTAGGGGGGTCGGAACCAGCCACTCTAAGAATTTTACGTCCAACGCAGGTATCTTTTGTGCCAAAAGTATGGAAAAGAGCTGCTCTAGTGGGGCTGCTCCATTACGTACAGCACAGGAAGCCACAACAGCACGAGTCGAGTGAGCCTAGTTGAAGCCGGAACCATTACATTTGAAGCCAAATATACCTGTCGAATGGTGGCTGTGCCCCATAGTGATGGATTCATTAGAGGCTGGACAGTCTCTTTTTGGGGAATCAATACCAGCAGGGATTCCGTACATCTTAGAGACACAGTACGTTCCAGGTAAATGTGAAACGCCTTCACCACATCCAACAGGGCTAAGGAAGAAGCTTTACTAGAAGCTGAAGCATGGTGAAAGGCTGGGAGACCTATGTCCTGATTGATGTGGAATGCTGACACAACCTTAGGAAGAAATGAAGGTTTAGTGGTCTGTCCTAATGAAATATGAGAAGTGGTGGTCTACAGGAAAGGGCTGATAATTCAGAGACTCTTCTAGCTGAGTCAATTACTAGCAAAAAGACAACTTTCAAAGTGAGGTATTGCAATGCCACCAAATCCAAAGGTTCAAATGCCACTTTTTGAAGCGCTCCCAAAACCAAACTTAAGTACCAAAGAGGAACCGGCAGGACATGTGGAGGCTGAATTTGAATAACATCCTGTAAGAAAGTTTGAAACTCCGGATTGGATGCCAATTTCCTTTGAAACAGGAAAGCCCTTGTCAACCCATCCAGCAAAAAAGATAGCAAACAAGATAAGCTAATCATCTCATGTATGAATTTATTATGTTCACAGCAGGAAATATATATCCTCCAAACTCGATAATATATCTTTGAGGTGACTGGTTTGGAGCCTGTATCATGGTTTTCACTACCGACTGAAAACCCTTTAACCCTCAATATCTTGGACTCAAGTACCATGCCATCAAAGACAACGAGAAAAATCGGGGTGACAGCAAGGGCCCTGAACTAACAGATCTGGATGTTTAGGTAGACATAATGGCTCGTCTACCAACATGCTCTGCAGAGTTACGTACCAAAGTTGGCATGGCCAATCTGATGCTACTAGAATGACAGGCCTTGCTACTGATCAAATACTCTGAAGTACCCTTGGTAACATTACCAGACGGGGAAAGATGTACCCCAACTGGAACAACCAGGGTGCTGTCACGGCATCTACAAGGGTTCCGTAACTCGGAAGCTTCCTGTAGAGACAAGAGGCAATCAGATCCATTTCTGGATGTCCCCATCTCACTACTATCTCGGCAATCACTTCCTGGTATAATTCCTATTCCCATTGATGTACTGTGCGAGACTTAAGAAGTCTGCCTCCCAGTTTTCCACCCCTGAAATGTGAATCGCAGAGATTGAAAAATCCAATTCTCTGCCCAATGAAGGAAGTGAGCAACTTCCTTCATTGCTCACCAGCTGCGGGTACTGCCCTGCTTGTTCATGTATGCTACTGATGTAGCACTGTCCGACTGGATATGTACTGACAAGCCACTTACTTGATCCCGACCGCCAGGATCCCATACCCAACCCAGTAAGACACCAGACAGAGAAAATGAGATTTATGGTAACAACTTAACTTTGTTAAATCTCTTTCAGCAAGGTACACTGGGTTCCCCAGGGATAACATCGGGAATGTCCTAAATCAGTTCCTCATGGGAGGGGATGCACTGTAGTGGGCACAAGAACCCGGCGTCCAAAGGAAGCATCCTGAGAGGTGGATGTATCGAAGGCATAGAACCTTATGAACGTGTTCACCGAGGACCACATAGCCGCCTTGCACAAATGTTCAAGGGTCGCACCACGGCTGGCCGCCCAAGAAGGTTCAACAGACAGAGTAAAATGGGCATTGATGGTAGCAGGAGCTGGAAGGCAAGCCTGTACATAAGCATGTGCAATCACCATTCTAATCCATCTGGCCAAGGTCGGCTTATTGGCAGGCCAGCCACGTTTGTGAAAACAAAAAAGGACAAAGAGGAATCAGATCTCCTAAGAGAAGTTATTCTCATTACATAAATACAGAAAGATCGCTCTTTGGAGGACAAACCTGGAGAGGTAAATGCCGGAACCACAATCTCCTGGTTAAGGTGGAAAGACGACACCACCTTAGGCAAATAACCAGGGCGAGTTCTAAGAACCGCCCGGTCACAGTGAAAAATCAGAAAGGCTGATCGATAGGACAAGGCACCCAAGTCTGAAACCCATCTAACAGAGGCAATAGCATAGATATTTTCCTGAGCAGCAAAGAATATTTTTCACTTTTGATTTCAAAGCTAAAAAGCATTTTTTCATCCTTCATCATCTCATTTTTTCATTTTTCATTTTTCTTTATTATCATATTTATTATCATATTTCATTATTATTATTATTGGCTGTAATTTTTACTTTTTCTTTATATGTGTTTTCTGTGAACAATTCAAAAGATCCCTCAAAGACAACTAATTACCCAAGCATAAATGTTTTTTTTGCATAAAAAATCCTCACTGGTTTTTATCATCTCTTTATTATTTATTATTTATTTTTTATTTATTAGTTTTTCATTATTTTATCTTTTTTGTCTGGTCTTTTAAAATAAAATACTGGCTATTGTAGCTCTATTCACAATTTATTCATTAAGTATTATATTAATATAAAACAAACATCTACACATGATCCGTGGGTTTACTATTAGAAGCTACAAAGCATGCAGATACTAAGTGATACAAAAACCCAGATGGACTTTGACAATTGAAGTCCAAATTGATCCTAATTAAATCATTAAGTCTACATTTTAGTAAACTATACAAGATTGACTCAGTACATATGGTTAGTATCTTAGAATATTACTTGTATATGAATTTTATTACATTTATATCTCCAGTATGTCTCTTATTTTGTGTTTAATCGTTTATAATAATTTTAAGTATCAATTAACCACAACTGATTGCCATGAAAGCAATCAGACAGGTATATATTTGAGATCATGGAGAGGGGAAGTATCCGTCTTGAGGAAGTCTCCGTTGCTAGGAGACGAAACGCGTTGACGCCCACTCTCGATACACTTCTCACTTGGTGATACCCGCCGAAAGGACCCAGTCCGCAGCTCAGCATAAACCGTGACAGCTTCGGTCACAGCCTTCTGCCGCACGCTGGATTCATCATTGCCGCACGGCTGTACAAACACTGGTCAGGTGAGTTCTGTGTGACCCCCGCTGTGGGGCCTAACACCTGTTTCCAGTAGTTTGTTCACGGCGGCTAAATCCATCTAAATTGAACATTGCTGCTATATTTACAATTAACAAAACCTTACCGGGAAAGACGGCAACTACCAGCTGTAATTATAACAGGAAATAAAGCACATATTATCACTCCACGTGTATTTCATCTAATGAGGACCCTGTTTATATACTAACGCAGGAACCAGCACGGGAGCATTAATTACAGATTGCACCTTTCCTTTAAAGAACTATATTAATATCTGAGACTGTGAGACTGTCAATTATCCCTGCGGGAATTACAAACCCAAAATAATACACTGGGACGCCAGTGTTGTGATTTTTTATTATCACCATTTGAATATAATCATTTAATTGTTTTATTTTTATCCTTATGTTTATTTTTATTTTCAGTTTAGTTTATCTAATAAATTGTAAAACTGTCATTATTTTAATTCATTCTATATGTGGCATACTCTGCTTTAATTGATACCATAAAAAGTGTTTTTTTTATTATCATTCTGAAGTTGTACTGAGTCTATCTTCTGTGTCCGACTGCACATCTAATTTTTGATATATTGTTTCAAGCGCAAAGCATACTCCCCTCCTTTTTCTCTCTTTAGATTTTAACGTTGCAACCTGGCAAGTTGTTTATGCTTAGCTGCTGAAACATCTCAAATATATAACTATTTACACTATTACAGCGCCGGGTTATCACAAACGGTTTCCGTTTTGTGATCTTTTTCTTTTCTAGAGGCAATAGCCAGCAAGAAAAAGACCTTAAGAGTAAGCCACTAAAGGTCCACAGACTCGAGAGGTTTAAACAGAGACTCTTGCAAGGCATTCAGAACACCCAACAAATCCCAAGGAGCCACAGGTGGGACATAGGGAGGTTGAATCCGTAAAACACCCGAGTGAATGTACCAGGCAGAATCACAATTTCTCTCTGAAACCATATCGACAAGGCAGAAATATAAACCTTGAGGGAGGCCAGACGAAGGCCTAAGTCCAGGCCCTGTTGCTGGAAAGCCAAGTTTTGCAGTACTGAACTTGTATGCGTCATAATGGTTAGTCTCACACCAGGTGAAGTAAGTATTCCAGCCCCTATGATAAATCCGAGCAGACACCGGTTTACGGGCCTTTAACATAGTTTGAATGACCGCCTCAGAAAATCCTTTGGCCCTCAGTCCGGAAGCTTAAAGAGCCACACTGTCAAAGCCATCCGGGCCAAATCCTGGTAGACACAAGGGCCCTGAACGAGGAGGTCTGGGCGTTGCGGAAGTAGAAGAGGACGCTCTATCGAGAGACCCGGCAGGTCTGAGAACCAATGCCGTCTGGTCCATGCTGGAGCGATTAGTAGTAGTATTCATCCTTCTTGCTTGAACTTCCTTATCACCCTGGACAGAAGTGACACCGGAGGGAACACGTACAGCAGCCGAAAGTTTCATGGAATTGCCAGTGCGTCCACGAACGCTGCTTGAGGATCCCTTATCCTTGCTCCGAATACCAGAGCCTTGTGATTGTGTCGAGATGCCATCAGGTCTACATCTGGTAGTCTCCACTGAGGAAGACTCTTTGCAGTTGAAACGCGTTGGTATTTTGGTGTACCTTGAACAAACCATTGAAGGATCCTTGCAGAGTAATCAGGAGGGCAGTTCCACCCAGGTTTCACCATCTGTTCTGTCCATGTGTTTACTTATGCCTTGGGACCAACAAGGCTTCATACGGTACCACGCTTTATTTTTAATGTGATTTTTATCATCAATACATTTTGTTTGTCTACTTATTACACTATGTGGAGCATGTTTATATCTCTTTCAGGGAGATATACATTGGTTACTTAAAGATCCATTACAGTGCGTGAAAGTCACAAGGTGTGAATTCAAAAGGAGCCATGTGATGAATTGTATGTCCTATACGTGAAATTTGGCCTAGTGGAGGCTTCTAAAGAGGGTACAAAGTAAATCTCGTCTCTGTGTTTCTCTATTTGTGCCTTTCACGCTCATTTTATCAAAATTATCTGATGCACACTATGAGAAGTGTTTTCTGTCATTTCTATGAGGTCATTCTGAGGATATAAAGAAGAGTTCCCATTGCGACCATCACAAGACTGTACAAGAGACAATATACAAAGACTTATCACAATTCCAATTTAGGAACTCCTAATCCATTCTTTATTTTGTTATATCATTGTTGGGTGGGTGTCAGGATTATTTGTAGCACCATTTTTGAAGCGCAGGGTACCGCATACTTGTTTCTCATATACTGGAACAGCTGACTCCTGAAGATGGAGTGTGTCCAGGACCATCTCTACCAACAGATACTCTTGATAAAGAATGAGAATCATCCTCCCAATTGGAAGTATCTTCCCAATCATAATCCAACTCGCCCTCTTCTTAAAAAGAGGTGGCTGAAACCTTGTTATCCTGGAAATCTAATAAAGCAGCGCCAATACGCTTTATTCAAAGACGTTTGCCAGCTCTGCTAGGCAACGAACCATATTCTGGGCCCATCTGGGCTCGATAAAGGTATCAGACAAAACAGGAGCTTGTGTGCTGGGTAACTATAGTTAGCCTGAGAGTGGCGCAATTCCTCTGTGGCATCTGCCATGGACCTGGTCCATTCAGGCATACCCGACTGTTCAGCCAAACTTCTGGGTAATGACACACCCTGTGAACAATTTCAACAAAGCGAACCTGGGTCCGTACCGTCTTTTGGCAATTTTGCTCACATTTAGTACAAGCATAATAAGTGACTGTTCCTTTTTTGGAACTCTTGTCTGGTTTTTCCATGATAGAAAGAAAGACAAATCTAACCATACAGAACCTACCTATATTTTTTCAAAAATGCAGTACTGTATAAAAGACCAAATCTTGCAGCAATATACTAAACACACACTTAATGTAGTTTGGTTAATAAGTCACTAATACTTAAAAGTAGTGAGAAAGAACACATGCCATATGCAGATCTCTGTCTGAAACTGCTTCCAGAAAAAGAGCAATAACATAGGTGTATACACATATGTACAACATAAATCACCAATTTAAATTATACAATATAAATAATCCTGCTGTACTGCTCATCTACTGGTTAGCCTTTCCCCCAGCATGCCTACTTCTCAGGCACAGCAGTGCTCAAACCACCTCCAACAGTGGTGTGTGTTTCTAGCCTGTTTCCGATTACAGGCAGCTGCTGCTAATTTTTTTTTTGGGGGGGAGGGGGGGAAATGGGGGGGGGGGGGGGGGGGTGTACAGATGCATGGGGGTGTGTCTGCCAATTTCCCCTCAAGATCAGATAAGCCTGGGCATGTCCAGTGGGGTGTGCCTGTAGGCTCTGAAAAAGGCCTGCTGCAGCATACTTACTCTGCAACACCACACAGCCAGCACACACTTGAGTGGTAACATGCCCAGCTGCTTGCTCTGTAAAATGGCGTGCCGGGATAGCAGCAATACAGCAAATAAGGATTTTACATTTTAAATGTTAACATTTAAATGGTTTACCTTCTTTGTGGCCTCCTCAGATGTGTGTCTGGAATGGTGGGAGAGACACAGGGACCTGTGCGGTTTGGTGACTCTCCCAGAGTACGTCTTTAGTGCACGGTGAGTGACACCATACCCAGACACTCTGGTTATATAAGAAGCAGTGTGCTGGGAAACCGTTTAGGAAACAACAGGGTTTTGGTACATACCGATAAATCCCTTTCTCCGAGTCCATAGGGGACGCTGGAGTTTAGTACCATGGAGTATATAGATGGGGAGATCAGGCGAGGCTGCACTTTAAAATTTTAATGTGTGTGACTGGCTCCTCCTCCTCTATACCTCTCCCCAGACCAGTTAAGAAGGAGAGAGTGCTCGAGAAGAGAGGCAACACGACCAACAGAGTAGGAGGTAAGCAAGAGATCTAGAAAGAGATCTCTCGAAAGCAGGAACAGTAGAAACACACATAGATGTACATAACCATACAAAAAAAAAAAAAAAGGCAAAATGACAGTAACGCAAGAAAGCCTTGCAAACAGGTTCTAAAGATACCCAGCCACCCAAATCTACAGGGGCAACCAGAAAGATAACCAAACTGATGAAAAAAAGCAGCACAGGGTGGGCGTCCAACGTCCTCTATAGACTCAGAGAAAGGGATTTATCGGTAAGTACCAAAATCCTGTTTTCTCTATCATCCATAGGGGAAACTGCAGTTCAGTACCATGGGGACATCCCAGAGCTTACCAAATGGGCGGGAGAGTGCTGAGAATATTGTAAAACTGTGCAGCCAAGCCCAGACTCGAGGCCACAACCGAGAGAACTTGGGAGTGTGACAAAAGATGTCAAGCAACCTAAGATGCAGTATGACCCAGATACAGAGACCCACCAAAAAAACGAAAAGGAGGTGAGACAGATGCCAGGAACAGCCAAGAAAACGCAGCAGCTCTGATTGGCCAAGAAAACAAGATAACTGTGAGACATATATCGCACCAATAGCCCTGCCAGCGAATCAAAAGAACCAACTGCGCTCAATAAAATAATGTAAATTTTATATTGGCCTAAAATACCAAAATACAGATATTCAATAAAAATACATAAACACAATGACAAAAAACAAATAAAAGAAATGTGTACTGAATAAAAACAGAGCCTTATTTAGCCAATCTCTGAACTACAATTACTCTCTCTTATTCCGGCATTTGCATACAGATTGCCCTAAGCAATTTGTGCTGATGAATATAAAGATCCTGCAGGACACACATAAGCATATGTTTTGTAGCATCCAAATTGGAGATGAATAATTACCAAGTCCCTTGTGGTGTTTCAGCTGGGTATGCCACCTAGCGAGGGTACAGTGTTCTTTTTATCCAACGCAATTACAGTGGTGTTTCTCCCTGTATTAGTGTCCACAGGAAAGAGACTGGAAACTCCCAATGTGCATAAGACTTTGTGTACTGTCCTGTGGAATTTTCAGCAGTGCCCTGGTCAGAGATATGGCTCCCTTATACATACATATATACAACATTTAGAATAACAGTCGCTATCAGGAGCCGCTGCAGAGAAGAAAAAGAGCTTGTGTCACTGCCTTTTCTCCTCTATGTGGTATAGCCGCCATTTGACCCAGGAACCACGCTAACGAGGCCCCCGGGCTATACATACCAAGCGTCGTACTTTCAGCCATGCTGTTGGTGGCCGTGGGCTGCGTGGGGCTCCTTCTCAGCAGGGAACTGCTGGATGCGAGACACCCAGGGACTGATGTCCCTGCAGCCGGGAACTCTGGCTACAGACCCCATAGGGTGGGACAGAGCCTCCCCCGGCAGCTCCCTCGTAGCAAACTGCCAGACTGCAGAAGAGTTTTTAAAGTAAAAAATGAAATGCATCTCTTGAGCTCCAAAGTGACTGGCTCTCCCAGGCCCATTTCTAAAACTGGTCTGGGGAGGGTTTAGAAGGGGAGGAGCCAGCCACACACATTAAAATTTTAAAGTGCCGGCTCGCCTGATCACCCCATCTATACCCCATGGTACTGAACTCCAGCGTCCCCCATCGATGATAGAGAAAATGTTTTTTTGCTTACCCTTTTTGCCTGAGGCCTCCTCAGATGTTTGTCTGGAGTAGGGAAGAGACCCGGGAACCTGTGCGGTTTAGTGACTCTCCAAGAGGCCGTCTTTAGAGTGGGACACAGGGATCACACAAACCTTCTTACTAACTCCCACTCTGTTAGTGCTTGCCGTTTGTTTTGCCACAGACTAAGCACCCAAACTTTTAAAGAAAAAAAAGAAATGAAACCGAACTAAAAGCTAGGAACTAGCTAGTGCCTTCTCTAAGGCACTAAAAACAAGACGGAAGCTCTGTTGGAGGAGGAGGGGTTTTAGAGGGGGCGGAAGCCAGTTTCAAACTAGTTGGTGCACGCAGCCCACTACGCATAACCCACAGGTAATGGCATCCCCCAGGTGGATGAAAAAGGAATAGTGTGGTCACTAGACAATAATCCCAACACTATGCAAATAATTCTAAAATCCAGAAAATTGGGGAAAAGCTTAAATAAATTAGTTACCTTCATGTGGAGAAGGGGGTTTTACGGTCTGTCAAATGATGCAGGGATGGGGAGAAAATTTAAGGAGACCAAACTGGCTTGTACTGGCACCTACAGACCCAGGTACCTTCTCGTTCTAGAAAACTATATTATTCCTACAAATACAGTTTCTGCATTTCATTCCAACTATTAAAAAAATAAATAAGATTTTACTTACCGGTAAATCTATTTCTCGTAGTCTGTAGAGGATGCTGGGGACTCCGTAAGGACCATGGGGAATAGACGGGCTCCGCAGGAGATAGGGCACTTTAAGAAAGCTTTGGATTCTGGGTGTGCACTGGCTCCTCCCTCTAAGTCCCTCCTCCAAACCTCAGTTAGAGAAACTGTGCCCAGAGGAGATGAACAGTACGAGGAAAGGATTTTTGTAAATCTATGGGCAAGACTCATACCAACCACACCAATCACACCGTATAACTTGTGATAAACTACCCAGTTAACAGTATGAACAATAACATAGCCTCGGTTCAAACCCAATCAACTATAACATAACCCTTATGTAAGCAATAACTATATACAAGTCTTGCAGAAGAAGTCCACACTTGGGACGGGCGCCCAGCATCCTCTACGGACTACGAGATATATTTTTACCGGTAAGTAAAATTTTATTTTCTCTAACATCCTAGAGGATGCTGGGGACTCCGTAAGGACCATGGGGATTATACCAAAGCTCCCAAACGGGCGGGAGAGTGCGGATGACTCTGCAGCACCGATTGAGCAAACAGGAGGTCCTCCTCAGCCAGGGTATCAAACTTATAGAACTTTGCAAAGATGTTTGTCCCCGACAAAGTAGCAGCTCGGCACAGTTGTAGTGCCGAGACCACTCAGGCAACCGCCCAAGAGGAGCCCACCTTCCTAGTGGAATGGGCCTTAACCGATTTAGGCAATGGCAATCCTGCCGAAGAATGCGCCTGCTGAATCGTGTTACAGATCCAGCGAGCAATAGTCTGCTTTGAAGCAGGAGCGCCAACCTTGTTGGCCGCATACAGAACAAACAAAGCTTTGGTCTTCCTGATCCTAGCTGTTCTGGTTACATAAATCTTCAAAGCCCTGACCACATCCAGGGACTCGGAATCCTCCAAGTCCCGTGTAGTCACAGGCACGACAATAGGTTGGTTCATATGAAAAGATGAGACCACCTTGGGCAGAAATTGAGGACGAGTCCTCAACTCTGCCCTATCCACGTGAAAAATCAGGTATGGGCTTTTATGCAATAAAGCCGCCAATTCCGAAACCTGCCTTGCAGAAGCTAAGGCCAACAACATGACCACTTTCCAAGTGAGGTATTTCAACTCCACTGTTTTGAGTGGTTCAAACCAAGGTGACTTGAGGAAACTTAATACCACGTTAAGGTCCCAAGGCGCCACCGGAGGTACAAAGGGGAGGCTGAATATGCAGCACGCCCTTCACAAAAATAGGATTTTGGTACTTACCAGGTAAATCCTTTTCTATGAAACCATAGGGGGCACTGGAGTACTCTTGGGATATGGACGGTTTACACAGGAACAGGGCACTGAATATTTAAATTTAGAACACTCCACCCCTCCATATCCCCGAGTACTTCAGTGTTTTTTACTGAGCCGAACAGGAACTAGAGAGAGGTTGACAATGGAGTATTACATATAACATAACGGACAACAACAAAGTTGACACATAACGTTACTGACAACTAAACAGTTGACACCCTAACCAGCACTTGACAATTTGAACCAGTCGGTGAGAGTGTGTTACCATAAGATCCTCTGAACTTACCACAAACCAGGTAAAACTGCTCTGGGAGGGCGTCCAGTGCCCCCTATGGATTCAAAGAAAAGAATTTACCTGGTAAGTACCAAAATCCGATTTTCTTTTTCATCCACTAGGGGTCACTGGAGTACTCTTGGGACGTACCAAAGCTTCCCCCGTGGGCGGGAGAGCTGTTTGGCACCTGTAACACTAGGCGGCCAAAGCTAGATGCTGATGCCGCAAACGTATCAAACTTGTAAAAGCGCACAAACGTGTGCACTGAAGACCATGTAGCCGCACGGCAAAGCTGCGTTGTAGAAGTTCCACGACCAGCTGCCCATGAAGTTCCCCACAGAACGTGTGGAATGAGCTGTTACTGATGTAGGCGGCCGTAACCTAGCATGAAGGTAAGCCTGACGTATGGTCAGTTTTATCCATCTGGATAAGGTCTGTTTAGACGCTGGCCAACCCATCTTGGCAGCATCATAGAGAACAAACAACGTGTTCGTTTTACGAACTGAAGACGTTCGGGATACATAAACGCGTAATGCGCGTACCACATCCAGAGTTCCAGAATGTGCTGTTAACACAGGAACTACTATGGGTTGATTCATGTGAAAAGATGACACTACCTTTGGTAAGAAAGCGGGATTCGTCCGAAGTTCCACTCTGTCATCATGAAACACCAAATACGGTGGCTTGCATGACAAGGCACCCAAATCTGAAACACGCCTTGCCGAAGCTAAGGCTAGAAGAAAAATTGTTTTCCAAGTGAGAAACTTTATATCCACTTGCTGTAAGGGTTCAAAATATGAAGACTGTAAGAAATCTAAAACCAGATTCAAGTCCCATGGTGCTGTAGGTGGAATGAATGGAGGCTGTAGTCTGAGGACACCCTGCTGAAAAATGTGTACCGACGGCAATAGAGCCAATCGTCTTTGAAAATAAATTGACAACACAGATACCTGCACCTTTAGTGTAGATTAACGCAGTGCTCCATCTAACCCCTTCTGTAGAAATAGCAAAAGACAGGATAACTTGAAAGATGATGTCGGAAACTTCCGAGTTTCACACCAACCTATATAGGCACGCCAAATTCTGTAATAATGAGCTGCCGTCACTGGCTTCCTAGCTCGTAACATGGTTGGTATAACCAATTCTGGAATGCCCTCTCTTCTAAAGAGGGCGGTCTCAACAGCCACCCCGTCAAACGCAGCCGCGCTAAATCGGGGTAAAGGAACTGTTGTAACAAGTCCGGACGTAGAGGGAGCGGCCAAGGATCGTCTGCGAGTAGTCCGCGAAGATCCGAGAACCAAGCTCTCCGAGGCCAATGAGGCGCCACTAGTATGACTGTGACAGACTGTCTTTTGATCCGTTTTAGCACCAGAGGGAGCAACGGAAACGGTGGAAACAGATACACAAGGCTGTACGGCCACGCGACGGTGAGAGCATCCACCGCCACTGCCTTCGGATCTCTCGTTCTGGACACATACTGGAGCGTTTGGTGATTGTGTCGAGACGCCATCAGGTCCACCTGAGGATAACCCCACCGCTGAACCAACATGTGAAACACTTCTGGATTTAATGCCCATTCTCCTGGATGAAATTCCCGACGACTGAGATAATCCGCTTCCCAGTTGTCCACTCCCGGAATGAACACTGCCGACAATATCACCTGGTGGTATTCCGCCCAATTGAGGATTCGAGCTACTTCCCGCATTGCCATGCGGCTTCTCGTTCCTCCTTGTTTGTTGATGTATGCGACTGCCGTCGCATTGTCTGACTGCACCTGGACAGTGTGAGACCGAAGCATGTGCACTGCTTGTCGTAGCGCATTGTAAATTGCGCGGAGTTCCAGGACATTTATAGACAGCAACCTTTCGTGATCCGCCCAGAGACCCTGGAGCTGACAATTTTGAACTACAGCTCCCCAACCTCTGAGACTGGCGTCCGTCGTTAGAATTATCCAATTCCAGCCGCCGAACAGTTTTCCTGCGGTTAAATTGTGTTCCTTGAGCCACCAGAGCAGAGACACCCTTGCCCTTGGCGACAACCTCACCCTGTGGTGAATCTGCAGATGCGAGCCTGACCACTGTGCGAGCACATCCAGCTGAAATGGACGCGAGTGAAATCTTCCGAACTGAATCGCTTCGAAAGCCGCAACCATTGTGCCTAAGAGGCGAATGCACAAATGTACCGAGACTGTGCGTAGCTAGAGCACTAATTGTACCAGATGACGTATAATCTGTACTTTCTGTTGTAGTAGGTAAATTCTTTGATTGACCGTATCGAAAATCATACCTAGGAATTGAAGGCGTTGAGACGGAATTAGATGTGATTTCCTGAAGTTGACAATCCAACCGTGGTGAACCAGTACATTGTACGTTAGCAGCGCATGTTGGAGAAGTATCTGTTGAGACGGGGCTTTGATGAGCAGATCGTCTAAATACGGAACTATTGTCACTCCCAGGGATCTGAGATGAGCTATCATCACAGACATCACTTTGGTGAACACCCGAGGCGCTGACGATAGGCCAAACGGTAGAGCCTGAAACTGTTAATGGTTCTGGCGTATTGCAAACCGCAAGAATCTCTGATGAGGCTGCCAAATCGGAATGTGTAAGTACGCATCCTTTAGATCTAGCAATCATGAATTCCTTTGGCTCTAAACCCGCAATCACGGAATGCAGAGATTCCATCTTGAATCTGTAGTAAGTTACGTACCGATTGAGACCCTTTAAGTTCAATATTGGTCTGACTGAGCCATCCGGCTTCGGTACCACAAACAGACTGGAATAATAACCCTGATCCTGTGTACAGGAACCGGAATCAAAACTGCTGAATCCAGTAGGGACTGAATGGCAATTTGCAGAACCGCCCTCTTGTCGTCCGACAGAGGCAATCCTGTCTTGAAAAACCGCAGTGGCGGAAGACAGTCGAACTCTATTTTGTAACCTTTTAACACTAAATTGCGGATCCACCCATCCGCAGATGTCTTGAACCACGCCAAATGGAACGTCTGAAGGCGTGCTCCCACAATCGGAGAACCGAGATGGGCTGGTAACCCGTCATGCCACTGGCTTGTCGTAACCTTAGCGTCCTGGCGACTTGTGTTGCTTTGTTGGAAACCACGTCCACGACCACGTCTACCAGGCGTGGCTGTTCCTCTGCCACGTCCTCGAAAGGACTGAGGTCTAAAGGATTTGAACGAAGGTCCAGCGTACCTCCTTCTTGGTACCGGTGGAGGCAAAGGTAAGAAAATCGACTTTCCTCCCGTAGCCTCAGCAATCCATGCGTCCAATTCAGGACCAAACAACTTCTTGCCATCGTAAGGTAACGCCTCTATACCTCGTTTGACCTCTGCCTCCGCTTGATAAGCACGCAGCCAGAGTGCTCGTCGTGCCGTAACTAGCGACGATGAAATACGAGAAGTGAGCTGACAGACGTCAGTAGACGTTGTACAGAGATACTCTGCAGCCTCACACATTTGTTCTGCAAGAAGTATCGGGTGTTCGTCATGTAAGGCAGACTTGAGTTCTGTTATCCATATTATGAGCGCCTTAGTGACCCAGAGATGCCAACCAAGCCAGGTCTCAGCATCACTCCTGCTGCTACATACATGGACTTTAGCATAGTTTCTATTTTGCGATCTGAAGGGTCTTTAAGCGTAGTAGCCGCTGGCACTGGTATGGTTAATTTCTTGGTAAGCTCCGACACTGACAAATCAACTATTGGTGTATTATCCCATGTACATGTTACCGAGTCTGGAAACGGGTAACTAGACTTAAATCTGCTAGGTATAGAAAACCGTTTATCTGGATTCTGTCGTGTTTCTACTAACATCTGATTAAAAGATTCCGACACAGGAAAACTTATTGGAGTTCTTTGTCGTTTAGTAAATACGACCTGATCATTTGTGAGAGGCTCCTCAGTTTCTGTAAACCTCAGAGACTGACGCACCGCTCTGATGAGATTATCAATGCCGGAGCTGTTAAAATACTCACTATCTGACTCCACTTCGCCCTCCTCACCCTCATCTTGTGCCGTGAGGTCTGGCATGGAATCGTCAGAATGCAACATAGCAGAAACTGGTAAATCATAAGACATATGAAATTTATCCCGTCTACCCAAAATGGATTTGGACCTTTCGCAAGGCTGAGACGCCTCTGGTAGTTCTGGCGGTCTCACCCTAGACTCAGATCTTGTCGTTTCCCGCTCCTGTCGAGGGCCGGTCAATTCTGATTGCAACCCAGCCAGTACATTGGCTAGCATTTCCCAAGGAGGGTCCGGGGAGGAAATTGGCTTTAGAACCGGAGCAGAATTTTTATTCGGAACCGAATCCACAAAACATACTGTACATGTGGTAGATCCATCCGGTATCACACTGCTACAGACTTTGCAAATATGCTTTTTAGTTTTTGCTGGTGCCTTACTCATTATGGCGACAGACAATACAATACACCAAAAACAGACACTTGCACGACTCAGTAAAATAGTACTACGGTGTCTCTCTCTCTCTCTCTCTATATATATATATATATATATATATCTGGCCAAGTGCAGTACATCTGGCCAGGACTATGAAATGTGATCCCAAATTCCCACTAACACCCCTACGCCTCCGGTGGAGTAGTACTGGAACGTTCTGGAATTACAGCAGGAAGACACAGGAAGCATGGTTAAAATGGCCCCCATGCTTACACTTATAGTCACAGTACAGGTTACAAGCTTTTAAACTGATATATAACCCTGTATGAAAAATCCTGTGTAATCATCCCTGCAGCCTAGCATCTGCTGTTGCTGCAGGTTTATCTTATGCTGCTGTATTGCCCCCTCTGTTATCTAAATACCGTGCTTAATGCCCCCTCTCCCCCCTGCATGCTCCTATGCAGAGCGGGCGGTCAGCGCAGCGTGTGGGGCCGCCAGCGGGAGCCGGGTATCGGGCGCAGTGACAGAGAGCGGGGATCGCGTTATGAGCAGCGGCCGTACAGCGGTGGGGGCCGGAGCAGCGTGAGCAGCTGGAGCAGCGGAGGAGGCCGAAGCCGGCGGCGGACATCTGCAGAAGGATCCCGGCGCAGTAACAATGTCCCAACACCTCGGGGCGGCAGCGGGAGCTGACCGCCCCGTTCACATACCTTCTGTACAAGCGCCAGCCAGCCTGTGCAGGAGGATCTGTGTGTCGCTGTGAGGGAGCTCATTCAGTGAGGACCGACACGCCACTGCTGCTATCAGCAGCTTGCACTATCCCTGACCCTGCCTTTTGGAACGGGGAAAGGGATGTTAAAAAAAAAAAACTTAAACAAAAATTAGTAAAAAGAATTGTAGACCCAGCCACATATGACTTGTTGCTACTTCGAGCACAGAAAAAACACTGAGGTACTCGGGGATATGGAGGGGTGGAGTGTTCTAAATTTAAATATTTAGTGCCCTGTTCCTACGGAAACCGTCCATATCCGAAGAGTACTCCAGTGACCCCTAGTGGATGAAAAAGAAAGTCTGTACTTCAGGAAGAGAAGCCAATTCTCTTTGAAAGAAAATGGATAAGGCCGAAATTTGAACCTTTATGGACCCTAATTTTAGGCCCAATTCACTCCCGTTTGAAGGAAGTGAAGCAGACGGCCCAACTGGAACTCCTCCGTAGGAGCAGCTCTGGCCTCACACAAGAAACATATTTTCTCCATATACAGTGATAATGTTTCATCACGTCTTTCCTAGCCTTGATCAGGGTAGGAATGACCTCCTCCGGAATCCCTTTTTACGATATGATCCGACGTTCAACCGCCATGCCGTAAAACGCAGCCGCGGTAAGTCTTGGAACAGACAGGGCCCATGCCGCAGCAGTTCCTGCCTTAGCGGAAGAGGCCACGTATCTTCTGTGAGCAACTCTTGCAGCTCCGGATACCAAGTCCTCCGTGGCCAATCTGGAACAATAAGGATTGTTCTGACCCTGCTTATTCTTATTATTCTCAACACCTTGGGTATGAGAGGAAGAGGAGGAAACACATAGACCGATCTGAACACCCAGGTGTCACCACAGCGTCTACCGCTACCGCCTGAGGGTCCCTTGACCTGGCGCAATATCGCTTAAGCTTTTTGTTGAGACGGGACGCCATCATGTCTATTTGAGGCAGCCCCCACCGACCCGTGATCTGTGCGAAGACTTCTTGATGAAGTCCCCACTCTCCCGGATGCAGGTCGTGCCTGCTGAGGAAATCCGCCTCCCAGTTGTCCACCCCCGGGATGAACACTGCTGATAGTGCGCTTACATGGCCTTCCTCCCAGCGTAGAATCCAGGTCGCTTCTGCCATGGCCACTCTGCTTCGCATTCCGCCTTGGCAGTTTACATGAGCCACTGCCGTGACATTGTCTGACTGAATCAGAACAGTTTTTTTCCGAAGCAATTCCTCCGCTTGACGCAGGGCGTTGTATATGGCTCTCAACTCCAGGACGTTGATGTGGAGACAAGTCTCTAGATTTGACCAGAGACCTTGGAAATTTCTTCCCAGTGTGACTGCTACCCAGCTTTGGAGGCTTACGTCCGTGGTCACCAGGACCCAGTCCTGAATGCCGAATCTGCGACCCTCTAGTAGGTGAGCACTGTGCAGCCACCACAGGAGAGATACCCTGGTCCTGGGAGACAGGGTGATCCTTTGATGCATTTGTAAATGGGACCCTGACCAATTGTCCAAGAGGTCCCATTGAAAAGTCCTCGCATGGAACCTGCCGAAGGGGATGGCCTCGTATGAAGCTACCATCTTCCCCAGAACCCGTGTGCAATGATGCACTGAAACCTTTTTTGGCTTTATATGGTTCCTGACCAGGGCTATGAGCTCCTGAACCTTTTCGATCGGAAGAAAAAACCTTTTTCTGGTCTGTGTCCAGAATCAGGCCCAAAAAGGTCAGACACGTTGTAGGGACTAGCTGGGACTTCGTTATATTGAGAATCCAACCGTGTAACTGCAACGTCTTCATGGACAGAGACAAGCTGTCCAGCAACTTCTCCCGAGATCTCGCCTTTATGAGGTGATCGTCCAAGTATGAAATAATTGTGACACCCTGCCATCATTTCTGCCATTACCTTAGTGAAAATTCTCGGGGCCATGGAATGCCCAAACGGCAACGTCTGAAATTGGTAGTGACAGTCCTGCACTGCAAATCTCAGGAACGCCTGGTGAGGGGGGAATATTGGAACATGAAGGTAAGCATCCTTTATGTACAGGGACACCATCCATCCCCCCCCCATCCAGGCCTCAAGTACAGGTTCAGGGATTTTAGATTTAAAATGGGTCTGACTGAACAGTCTGGTTTCGGGACCACAAACAGGGTTTAGTAATATCCCTCTCCTTGCTGGAGATGAGGAACTCTGATAATCACCTGTTGAATATACAAATTTTGGATTGCTGCCAACTCTAGCTCCCTCTCTGACGGGGAAGCTGGCAGAGCCGATTTGAAAAACCGGCGAGGAGGCAAGTCTTCGAATTACAGCCTGTATCCCTGAGAAACAATCTCCAATGCCCAGGGGTCCACCTGCGAGCGAACCCAGACGTGGCTGAAACACCGAAGACGAGCCCCCACTAGATCTGCCTCCCCCCGGGAAGCCCCAGCGTCATGCGATGGACTTTGCAGATGCAGGGGAGGACTTCTGCTCCTGGGAACTAGCTGTGTGCAGCCTTTTTCCCTTGCCTTTTCCTTTGGCAACAAAGGACGATCCCCGTATCTTCTTGCTCTTATTAGAATGAAAGGACTGCATTTGATAACGAGGTGCCTTTTTTGTATGCTGCGGGGGGACATAAGGTAAGAAATTTGACTTACCAGCCGTAGCAGTAGAGACAAGGTCTGAGAGGCCGTCTCCAAACAACTCCTCCCCCTTGTAGGGCAAGGACTCCATATGCCGATTTGAATCGGCGTCTCCCGTCCACTGTCGGGTCCACAAGAGCCGCCTAGCAGAAATAGACACAGCGTTTATTCTGTAGCTTAGTAAACAAATGTCTCTTTGAGCATCTCTCATATGCAAGGCAGCCTCCCTGATATGCTCTATGGTCATTAAAATGGCATCCCTATCTAAGGTGTCAAGCTCCATAGATAAGGAATCTGCCCATGCCACGACAGCACTACAAACCCAGGCCGACGCCATAGCCGGTCTAACAATAGTACCGGAATGAGTGTAAATGTGCTTCATGGTAATTTCCTGTCTGCGATCAGCAGGATCCTTGAGGGAAGCCGTATCCTGCGAAGGCAGTGCCACCTTTTTGGATAAGCGTGTCAGCGCCTTGTCTACTTTAGGAGATTCCCATCGTATCCTATCCGTTTGTGGATAAGGATACGCCATAAGAATCCTTTTGGGAACTTGTAATCTCCTGTCTGGAGATTCCCAAGCCTTTTCGCACAATTCGCTCAGCTCAAATGAGGACGGAAAGGTGACCTCAGGCTTTTTCCCTTTATACATGTGTACCCTTGTGTCAGGGACAGGGTGTTCCTCAGTAATATGCAAAACCTCTTTAATGGCAATAATCATGTACCGAATACCTTTTGCCACCTTCGGCTGTAATTTTGCATCTTCATAGTCGACACTAGAGTCAGTGTCGGTATCTGTGTCATCGATCTGGGATATGGTGCGCTTCTGAGGCCCCGAAGGTCCTGGCGCCACAGGGACAGGCATGCTCTGGCTACCTGACTGATCCCTAGCTTCAGCCTTGTCTAACCTTTTATGCAATTGATTGACATTTGCATTTAAGACATTCAGCATATCCATCCATTCCTGTGTCGGCGCTGCCGACGGCGATATGACATTCAAGCACTCCCCATCCACATTAAGCGAGACTTCCTTGTCAAACATGTCGACACGCGTACCGACACACTTCACACACACACACAGGGAAACTCTTTTCTGAAGACAGTATCCGCTCAAAGTTCTTAAAAAATGGCGGGGGCTCTTTTATATACATGTACAGTGCCTGTACATGTATATTGTCTTTTGCCATAAGAGAGGTGTTATATTGCTGCCCAGGGTGCCCCCCCCCCTGCACCCTTACAGTGACCGGAGTATGTGAGGTGTATGGGAGCAATGACGCACAGCTGCAGTGCTGTGCGTTACCTCAGTGAAGCTCTGAAGGCTTCTGCCGCCTGAGACGTCTTCTGACGTCGTTTCTTCTGGCTCTGTGAGAACAACGGCTCGGCTCTGGGGGTGGATGCCCAGTAAGAACCTGTGTTCACCCCCTCTGGAGCTAATGGTGTCCAGTAGCCAAGGAAGCAGAGCCTATCAATTAAGAAGGTCTGCCCCTCTCTCCTCAGTCCCTCGATGCAGGGAGCCTGTTGCCAGCAGTGCTCCCTGTAAAAATGTAGAAAAAACCCAAACAAAAATGCTTCCTAGGCAGAGAACTCCGGGGAGCTCCCTGCAGTGCACCCATCTCGCTCTGGGCACAGTGTAAAACTGAGGTCTGGAGGAGGGACATAGAGGGAGGAGCCAGTGCACACCCAGAATCCAAAGCTTTCTTAAAGTGCCCTATCTCCTGCGGAGCCCGTCTATTCCCCATGGTTCTTACGGAGTCCCCAGCATCCTCTAGGACGTTAGAGAAATTAGTATTTTAATACCTACCGGTAAATCCTTTTCTCTTAGTCCGTAGAGGATGCTGGGGTCACTTCAAGAACCATGGGGTGTAGACGGGATCCGCAGGAGACATGGCCACTTTAAGACTTTCAACGGGGTGTGAACTGGCTCCTCCCTCTATGCCTCTCCTCCAGACTCCAGTTATAGGAACTGTGCCCAGGGAGACGGACATTTTGAGGAAAAGGATTTATTGTTAAACTAAGGTGAGATACAGACCAGCTCACACCTCAGGCACGCCGTACAACATGGCATTCCACACAACGCAAGTCAACTGCAGGAACAACATCAGCAACAGGCTGACTATAAATGTAACACAACATGTGTGTAACCACAACTAATAACTGCAGATACAGTACGCACTGGGACGGGCGCCCAGCATCCTCTACGGACTAAGAAAAGGATTTACCGGTAGGTATTAAAATCCTATTTTCTCATACGTCCTAGAGGATGCTGGGGTCACTTCAAGAACCATGGGGTGTATACCAAAGCTCTAGAACGGGCAGGAGAGGGCGGATGACTCTGCAGCACCGATTGACCAAACATGAGGTCCTCATCAGCAAGGGTATCAAACTTGTAGAAATTCGCAAAGGTGTTTGAACCCAACCAAGTAGCCGCTCTGCAAAGTTGTAATGCAGGACGAGCCCACCTTTCTGGTAGAATGGGCCTTCACCGATTTCGGTAAAGACAATCCACCCATAGAATGAGCCTGCTGAATCGTATGACAGATCCAGCGTGCAATGGTCTGCTTGGAAGCAGAAGCCCCAATTTTGTTGTGAGCATACAGGACAAACAGAGGCTCTGTTTTCCTAAACTGAGCCGTTCTGGCCACATAAATTTTCAAAGCTCTGACTACGTCAAGAAACTTCAATTCCAGCAAGGCGTCAGTAGACACTGGCACCACAATAGTTTGGTTTAAGTGGAACGACGAAACCACTTTTGGCAGACTCTGCTGACGAGTCCTCAACTCTGCTCTATCTTCATGAAAGATCAAATAAGGGCTCTTGTGAGACAAGGCCGCCAATTCAGACACCCGCCTGGCGGATGCCAAGGCCAACAGCATGACCACTTTCCAAGTGAGGAATTTCAACTCCACCTTTTGTAAAGGTTCAAACCAATGAGATTGAAGGAATTGCAACACCACGTTAAGATCCCATGGTGCCACAGGGGGCACAAAGGGAGGTTGGATGTGCAACACGCCTTTCACAAAGGTCTGAACTTCTGGAAGGGAAGCCAATAGTTTTTGGAAAAAAATGATAAGGCTGAAATTTGTACTTTAATGGAGCCCAACTTTAGGCCCGCATCCACACCGGCTTGCAGAAAATGGAGAAAACATCCTAACTGAAATTCTTCTGTAGGAAACTTCTTGGATTCACACCAAGACACGTATTTTCTCCAAATACGGTGGTAATGTTTAGACGTTACTCCTTTCCTGGCCTGAACAAGAGTGGGGATGACCTCCTCGGGAATACCCTTTCAGGCTAGGATCCGGCATTCAACCTCCAAGCCGTCAAACGAAGTTGCGGTAAGTCTTGGAACATGCACGGCCCCTGCTGTAACAGATCCTCTTCAGAGGAAGAGGCCAGGGATCTCATATGAGTTATTCCTGAAGATCCGGATACCAAGCCTTCCTTGGCCAGTCTGGAACTGTCGAAGTCAAAAAAATATTACATAAAGAGAACATACAAACTACACACATATAAGTCGCTATACTTGCAAATATGCGCAGCGAGCACAGCAATGTATGGTAACACACACATTTACACGGACATGCCATAGAGTGGATTTGACACTTATTTCATACAGTACATAATTATAATAATATCAAGCACCCGACATCATGATGATTTAGAATTGTATATGATGGAGTGGTGTCATGTATGTGTATTATTTGAACGAAACCAGATAGACCGGTCATGTTTACTATTGAAGCAACCAGATTGATGTGTAGATTCATTTGATGCTTGTTGTGGGACATTGCAGCGGATAATTATGATTACATGTATAAAAGCTAAAATCACTTTTATTAGAACAATACATAGACCAAACAGGTAGTGGACAGGAAACTCAGGCCAACCCTTTGGACGTACCCAAGGCTGAACCTGTTCAGCATATACAAAGGAACTGGTGACTCATCGTAAATCCCTCCCCCAGAAACTAGATAACACATTGACCACACAGGAAGTTAGTGGCTGTAAGGTCTGAGACGATGATGGACTTGCTGACAGATCAGTTCCTGTATTTATTTACAGAGAGAGAGAGTGATATGGAAAGACTAATTTATATAACTTAAAGGATAATGGTATTGTATGCTGGCATGTAACTGTATGTAACTATGTATTAACTGCTTACTGTGTGAGTTGTAATCATGTAACTATAGGTATACTATACTTTGTAATATATATTGAACCCATATCCTTCTAATAACAAATATATACATCAATGAGCTTTGGAACTCAGATAATGTGTGGGTGTATTGTTTTCTCTTATGGGATGCAGTGTTTTGCGATGTATAGCGCACATTCATGGGATATGGTAATAAGAGATGCAGACATTTACAATATATATTAGAGCGGGCATTTTAAATATTTGTGAGAAATCAATTTGGCATTCTTAGAACAATGAGGATCGCTTGAACCTTTGTTCTTCTTAGGATCTTTATCACTTTTAGAATGAGTGGAAGCGGAGGAAACACGTACACCGACCGAAACACCCACAGTGTCACTCGGGTGTCCACTGCTATTGCTTGAGGGTCTCTCGACCTGGAACAAGATCACTGAAGTTTCTTGTTGAGGCGAGACGCCATCATGTCTATTTGAGGAATTCCCCAAAGACTTGTCACTTCTGTAAAGACCTCTTGATGAAGACCCCACTCTCCTTGATGGAGATTGCGTCTGCTGAGGAAGTCTGCTTCCCAGTTGTCCACTCCTGGAATGAACATCGCTGACAGAGCGCTTGTATGCCTTTCCGCCGAACGGAGCACCTTTGTGGCATCTGTCATTGCCACTCTGCTTTTTGTTCCACCCTGGCGGTTTATGTACGCTACTGCTGTTATGTTGTCCGCCTGAATCAAGATGGGCCGACTGTGAAGATGTTCCGCTTGCAGAAGGCTATTGTAAATGGCCCTTAGCTCCAGAATGTTTATGTGTAGACAAATTTCCTGCCTTGACCATCTTCGCTGGAAGCTTTCCCCCTGAGTGACTGCTCCCCAGCCCCAAAAACTCACATCTGTGGTCACTAAGATCCAGTCCTGGATCCCGAACCTGCGTCACTCTAGGACAGGCTTTCCCAACCACGGTCCTCAAGGCACACCAACAGTGCATGTTTTAGTGATATCCAGGCTTCAGCACAGGTGACTTAATTAGTAGCTCAGTTATTTTGATTGAACCATCTGTGCTGCAGCCTGGATATCACTAAAACCTGCACTGTTGGTGTGCCTTGAGGACCGTGGTTGGGAAAGCCTGCTCTAGGAGGTGAGAGCTGTGCAGCCGCCACAGGAGTGAGATTCTGGTCCCGGAATACAGGATTATCCTTCGGTGCATGTGCAGATGGGACCCAGACCAATTGTCCAACAGGTCCCACTGTAACACTCTGGCATGGAATCTGCCAAACTGAATGGCCGCCATCATCTTCCCCAGCAACCGAGTGCATTGATGGATCGATACCTTTGCTGGTTTCAGAATTTGTTTGACCAGGTTCTGAATTTCCAGCGCCTTTTCTACTGGAAGAAAAACTCTCT